>NC_051224.1:12390000-12522500 GCF_015220715.1 Pygocentrus nattereri | reverse complement strand
CAACAACGTAACTGGCTCTTGTAACTGAATGGGAGAACTTCCCCTTTTGTTGCTGTGCCTTTAAGACTGATATATGTAAATAAATTCTGTTCCAATTGGCTGAAACACTGCTTGGAACTTCAATTTGCTGTAGGCTGAATTGATGTATGTATATTTATGAGCTGGTTCTCGTGACATCACAGAGACAATGGATCTGGTTTTACAGCTTAGTTTCTGTATATTGAAAGTATGGCCTTGGCAATGAATAGTATATTATGCAATTGTCAACCTTTGATGTAACACAGTTAACTATTATTGCAATGTTTTCACAAAAAATATTTTCATTTGTTAGGTGATCTTAATTTAGTGATTTCCTTGCTTCATCCCAAGACCCACAGAGACTCATCTGGTTCATCTTGCCAGTGAACTGTCTGCTCCTCTAATATCACAGGAGACAAAATACATAAAGAACATCAGACCATATGTTATGATGCATGTCAGAGTAAGAGCACTAAGCCTAAGAGAAGTTCACTTCAAGCTACAAAACTGTGTTCGTCAGTCTTATTCCAATGCTCCCACCCGGAGCGAAGAAAGGATACAGCTTCAGCTCTACATGGCTTACTCTGACAGTTTCAGAATACCAGGTGAGGTCTGGCACATTCTCTGACTGCAAAGACTTCACTAATCACACCAGTCACTCTTAGCCAATCAGCTTGCACCGTTTGCCCGTCTCCTCGGCACTTAACGAGCCACAGGCTGATTCGGCAAGATAACGAGGAACCCCGCCTCAGCTGGGACAGAAGTAGAGTGTGTGACAGACTGAGAGACGAAGGGATGGAGAATGAGGTGGAGTGATTTCTTCTAAATGAGTTAGTATTATAAGACATGGTCCTGCACTCCACTGCACAGCTAAGAGTGAAGACAGTAAATACCCTTTTCAATCTCATCTTTATCTGCTGTGTCTGTTGGTACATAACTGATTACAACAGTAATTTCCCTGCACTTTGAAAGCAACAGAAAACACATTACAGAAGCAAATGAGCAAGTATTTCAGTTGCTTCCCATTAATCGTGCAAATCAGCCTTCTGTTTATCAGCAGAGAGTCTGGTGCTTTTCACCAAATAACATGGCCAAGAAGTGCCTAACTTGTCACAATGAGGTGGTTTGAATGACATAGCAACCGACCAATCACAGCCTTGTACCTTGTACTTGTATGGAAAGGCAAATGTGAAAATCGGACAGATGTCTTGCTCTGAAAGGCTCGTTTTTGTCACAATGGTCAGTGCAGTCAGCTGTGTGAACAGAATTTTGTCAGCTGTGTGAATAGAATTTTAGCTGGAAAAACAGCTGTTTCCTGTCTGAATGATAAAAACACAGTCAATCAGAATGGAACTGACAAAATCCAAACAGTTGTCGCCAGCTTTGTATACAAAAGATTATAGAATCTCCATATTGGCAGAGCAGGGTGTGAGTTGAAACTAGCTTCCCTTTGGGCTCTGTTATAAGTGTATTTTGTGTGAATGTAAAAGGAAAGTAAACTCAAATTACAGAGCAACACATCAAAAGTATTGTTTGTGGTAGACAGGTGTAGATATTCAATAATAAGGTATGTCCTGACATTCAACAGACAAAATATCACTATCATGGACACTTTAAAATAAAATCATTGTATTAAGGAGTAAAGGAGCAACTGAGTTTTTAGTTATCTCATATCATAAGCTCACACTATGCTGTCACAGCATGATCCCATGCTTTAACTGATGTTTCTATAGCTGTTTTAATATTTTACTGCTCAGAGCATCTTCCCAGCTCGGAGTACGGATGCCAATGCTCTCTATTCACACTCAATGTGTTTTTTTTGTTGTTTTTATATTAGAAATAAATAAATAAATAAATAAAAACAAGAATGTCATAAACGGTGACAAAAAAGTTAAGGGTAATTATTATGATATTAAATATTTTCAAAAATGTTTTTAGGTGCGTACTGTAGCAACTGAATGTATGTTATATGGCAGATACTGATGAGGCAGAATTCCTTTAGCATCTATATAATCTCACTTCATTAAATACACGTAAAATGTGTATTAAACACAAATAAATAAATGACACTGGATATTTCAGTTAATCAAAATATAATACAACATACAAAATATGCAGTATGGAGGACATACTGCTAGTGAACAGAATGCAGTACAGTTATTACAGAGGAAACACTGCTTACTGAGCAGCACAAGCTGAGTCGAGAGACAGAGACAGAGAGACAGAGAGAGAGAGAGAGAGAGAGAGAGAGAGAGAGAGAGAGAGAGAGAGAGAGAGAGAGAGAGAGAGAGAGAGAGAGAGAGAGAGAGAGAGAGAGAGAGTTACCTGCCAGGATGGCTTTGTGTGCCTGGAACTCTTGTCCAGCTACGCAGAGCGAGCAGTCGGTGAAGCGAGAGTGTTCCCACAGTCCACCCAGCTCATCAGCCAGTCTGCAGTCCGGAACCTTCACCATGTTCATAGTGTTCTGCCCAGAGATGTTCACTGAGTCCTGCACCACACTCACCTGCATACACAAACAAAATAAACACGAATTAGTTACAGTACTAGCAATGTACTGTTACTGTGAGGTAAATAGTATTCAGGATGTACTGATATACAATTTCTGGGTCAATATTAATTACACTAATATGGAATTTATAGGCTGACACTGATAAAAGTTTAAAAGTATAGTCTCTATATGAAAAGTTTTACTTTAAGCTATGCACATCACTAGAATTATGACCTTTTAAGCAGCATCAGAGCATAAATGTATGTGTGTGTGTGTGTGTGCTGGTGCCTGCATGAACAAAAATGGCATTTTAAGTCATCAGCTGGCACAGATCTGATATCAGGTGTTTGTACTGGGCCAATACCAGCAGAAAACGGTGGAGCGAAAATCAAACCAAAGAAGGATTAATCTGATCCTATCCTTTAACAAATTTTGCCTGAAATAGCAGACACGTACACTGTTTGACGTTGTTTGCTGTGTATTTGTTGTAGAGTTCGAAGCATGTTAAAGCATGATAGCCTACTTTTAGATAATCATATCCTTAACAAGTGAAGTGCATCAGTTATAAATAGCTCATTTTAAAGCTTTGTAGTCTAAAATTTCAGTCAGGTACTGGTATTAGTCCATACTCAAGGCTTCAATATCAGTATTGGAAGAGAAGAAGTATGGGCCATATCTAATTGTAACAGTCAAGTGCAATTCGAATGCTGGAGCAATAACATTGACAAAACCATTTTCCAATTTATTGGTAAACATGTATGGTCCTCTGATAACTCATGCACCTTTAAATATTCCAGTTTTAGATTCTCTAATTTAACCCTCAAACTAGAGAACATGAAGGCATGACCTCAGAGCGGTGCTGATAAACACTTCACATGAGCATCCCTTTAACTGAAGGCTGGCTCCAAGCTCCAGCAGTGAAGGAAAGGCAGATGTTAATTCATGTATTTAGAAGAGTGCATTTCAGTCAAAATGACAAGCATGTTCTGAAGTGACTTGAGACCATTAACTACAGGTGCTCAGGAGGAACACTAGCATGTCGAACAAGGGCAGACATCTACTTATCTCTTCATTTACACAAATTGCTTCCATTTGTGTGTGTGTGTGTGTGTGTGTGTGTGTGTGTGTGTGTGTGTGTAAGCACGCATAGAGGGCCACCATGCTGACTTTGCCACCTGTTCCTGCAGACAGTAAGCACATTCATTTATCTCTCTACAGGACACACATGCACACACAGAAGTGCACGGACACGCAAAAAAATAAACCTCAAGTGCATATACACACACGCAAAACACAACAGCTCACACACAAACACCACACAAATTGATACACTAAGCAGAATATAAGTAAAACCTCACACATCCCAGTGCTTTCATATATATATATATATATATATATATATATATATATATATATATATATATATATATATATATATATATATATACACACACACACACACACACTTTTCTCCTTCTTATTTTGCTTTAGTTAATGTCTTATTTTCTTTTGAATATTTGTTTATAGTCTGTGTTCTTATCTGGTCTGTTTAGTAAGTTACATGTCATACAAGTGTGCAGACACTTCGGCCAATTCTTCATATGTATAACATACCTGGTGAAAAATTGATAATGAACTTTGTAGTACTAGAATATATATTTTCATATACAGCTGGTGGAGCCACCAGATGCAAGAGGTCGCTGTTTTTAGCTTAATCATCTGTAATTAAATTCCACTGCTTCTGGCTTTCCAAAGAAATCCTTTTGTTAGATCACTTCATGTTAGAGTAGCCTTACAACATCCCATAATATGTGCAGAAGGGTTTGCCCTCATACACAAACACACTACGGCCGACAGATACAAAACTTGCCTTGCACTTGAACCAAAAACTTTTTAAGGAGCAAAAATTTGACATTATCAGCTGATGTAATTTTATATAGATAAACACTGAACATACAATAATGTCAAACAAAACAAACCAGTTTGACTTAAACAGTACTTTACTGACCATCTTTAATCATTTAAATACTATAGCACTGGGGTGGAGCTTCTCATTAGTCTTAGTGGTTCTGTTGATTACATATTTGCTCTTATTACTAAACAGTTCTTCACATAAAGTGATTCTCTGTTATAAAGCTATCTTTGCGTGAAAGGTTTTAACTTTACCCATCTTGCATCTTGCAAAACAAAAGCGTTTATGTAATGTAATTGGACAGCTTAACAATCTCCGAGAACACTTCAGGCTCATTTACGCTCAGCATTAAATATGGATATGGATGGAGCCTCCTGTCCATACTCTGTATTCATTTTGTGCACATGTGTGCATTGTGCTGAGAGAGAGGGCCATCCAACCCACCCAGACAAAGCCAGGCCAATGATGCTTTCTATGACTCCCAGTCACAGATCAAAATCATCTCTTGAAGACAGGACCACAGAACTAAAGTTCAGTGTGTAGTCCTATAACAGTGGTGACTAATCACTGACAATTTAGCATTTACTGCAAAACAGTACTGTAGGTATATGAGACAATTGAAATTAGTGATGTGCACATGTACACGAGTATTCGGTTCATCGTTTGAGGTTCCAATTTTGGAAACCAAAATCAATATGCAGGGATTCAGTCTGTTTCAACACGTCAAAAGACAGAAACTATACAGACTAAAAATTAAATAAAATGTAACTTTTAGGTTTGAATAAATGTTTTTATGGGTCAGTATGTACTGTATATTACACTTACCTACACAAACACGCATGCTTTAACATGGGCACATTGCTGAAGATGCATTATTAAGGATATCATAAAGAAGGTAGATGTAGTAGAAGATACAGAAGGTAGAATGTTAACTTTGCTAACTAGCCTAGCAATGTAAGCCAGGTCCAGTAACAGTGGACATACATTTCTCTGACAAAATAATATTGGAGAAACTCCTTACTCCTGTAAGACAATGAGTCCTCATCAGATGAACGCACATCCATAACTAAAAGTAAAGAGTTCATTAAATATAAAGTAATGCATCAACGCTTTATTGGATCTTTGCGGATACCAATACATACGTAGAACTCTGATATTGGTCTATTTTAGCAGTACACACAGATCTTGTACAGGTCTGTCATGGAAAATGAGACACACAAGACCAGCAATGTTGAGCACACACAACTCATACTTGGAAAACATAGGCAAGCATAGAGCGTAATGCACCAACAAACAGGCACAAACAACAGTGTAGCAGAGAGAGGTATACAAGCAGAGGGGAAATGTGCACTACAAACAGGAAATTAAATGTCAAGGACCCTTGTATGTCCTTAATGGAGGACTAAATGTTCACCTCAGGGAAGAGAGAGAAGGACAGAGAGAGGGTGAGAGAGAAGTAGTTGTTAAAAGGAGTAAAAAGGATCAGAGGAATAAAATGAGAAGACTGATGACAAGAGTATGTACTGTATTCCTTTATGTCATCATAATCAGCTCCTTCTAGTCAGGGACACCTGTAATTTATTTGGTATTAAGAAGCCACCTTAATACCAAACAAATTACAGGTTTCCCAGTGTAATGAAACACTGTCCGGTATAATTGATTTCAACTCAAATATATTACATTGTTCGTTTTTAAAAGGTATTATAATAAATACCTAACACTTCACTTTAGAATGAATGTTAAGCCACATTTGCCATTGGTTGTATTCAAAACAGAAGTCTGTTTATCACCATGGAGTTGTAGAATGTACGAGAGGAGGCGTTTCCTTGGGCCACACACTCACTGTGAGCATTTAACACTGAACAAAGTCATATTTACTGAAAGAGGCTTAACCTCCAACGACTCACTACTGATGCATCTATTCCATGTGTAATCTTGATTCTGAGGAGCTTTCTATCGGGGTCAAGTTTAACAAGAAAAAAAACAGGCCTTTATTATAATGTGTTATATACAGTACTCTGCAATGGTCATTTGAGTAAATGACACACAAAGCCATTTATCTGGGCACTAAGCATTTATTTGTTTTGAAAAAAATCCATTAAAATATTAATAAATACAAATTAATAAATAATATGACAACTGTGTGAGTGTGTCTTGGCCTAACCATTTTGACAACTCTCCTCAAGGACGCTCAGCATTTACAGTCTAACTGGATGGTCCGAAGCACAGTTTATGTAAATCACATCCACCTGCTGCTCTGCCAATGGATAAGAGACCGCTGCCATAAATCACTATTCAAGCTGAAGACAATTTGTGGAATTAACCATGTTGAGACCTTTTGTACAAATAAGGTTTTGTTTTAGTCTTATTCCTTCCTTTGAAACACGTGTTCAGGCGACTCTCAGGTGGATCTGATCTACTCAGCAGAGGCTTCTGGACTCATGGAGATCATGCCTGCTTGAGATTACACTATCATTAAAGCAAAAGGGGGAGATACCAAATACTGAAAAGTTTTGAAATTCATATAAACATTCAAATATTCTACTTTAATCTCAAATTGTTATGCTGATAATATCTGCAGTGAAAAACCCGGCATTAAATTAGAAGGAAATGTAAAACATCAGTGGAGTTTCTGGGGCCACTATTTGATTTTCCATAACAAAGCAAGGCATAAAAATGTGTAAGTGACCTCAGAAAAAAGATCAAGCAAATTACAGGCTGAAAGGCTTTAGATACAAATGGCGATTTTGTATTTCAGACAGTTTTTTTCAGTTTGTTAATGCTATGCTGAAATGATGATACAATAAAACCTTTACGCATATATGTACCTAATGAGCAACTAATGAGGGAGATGAAAGTTAAGGATATACACATGTCTGTCCGTCTGTCTGTCTGTGTGTATAAATGCACACGCATGCATGTGTGGTCAGTCAACTCAGCTCCCCCCTGCAGTGTGATTAATGAAAGCAGCTGTGGGAAACAGGCTGTGATACACACACTCACAGGGACACACGCACACACATTCATCACTCGCTCATTAGTAAATTGTAGAAGAGTGGTGAGCAGGGATGAAGAGAGGACGAAGGAAAGGACGAGAGAAATGGCAGAACTGTACACACCCTCACACATGACTTTCTGAAAAAAATGCACAACATAAACTGTAACCACAACAGCTTCACAGCCAGAACGAGCTAATGACTTCATTAAATAACTAACTAGCTAACCACACCAAGGCGATGGCAAGTGCCCTCTTACTGTGGCGACCGCTGAAACTAGAGCTGTCACCATCGATTAGACTTAATTAAAAATACATTTTATTTAAAATGTACCTTGTCTGTGAGCCTTCACTCGCTTTAAATATTGTGATTAGGCCTGAGCAACATCTGAAAACAATTAGCATATTTTCTAAATAAAAAAAAAAATTCATTTGTAATACTGCCAGGTATCTTTAACTACTGCCAAAGATACATTATATTGCCAAAAGTATTCGTCTGTCTGCCTTCACACGCATTTGAAACTGAAATCCCATTCTTAATCCATAGGGTTTAATATGTTGTTGGCCCACCCATTGCAGCTATAACAGCTTCAACTCTTATGAGAAGGCTTTCCACAAGTTTTAGCAGCACGTTTATGGGAATTTTTGACCATTCTTCCAGAAGCGCATTTATGAGGTCAGACACTGATGCTGGACCAGAAGGCCTATCTCACAGTCTCCGCTCCAATTCAACCCAAATGTGTTCTATCGGGTTGAGGTCAGGTCTCTGTGCAGGCCAATCAAGTTCTTCCACATCAAACTTGCTCATCCATGTCTTTACGGACCTCGCTTTGTGTACTTGTACGCAGTCATATTGGAACAGGAAGGGCCATCCCCAAACTGTTCCCACTAAGTTGGGAGCATGAAATTGTCCAAAATCTCTTGGTCTGCTGAAGCATTAAGAGTTCCTTTCACTGGAACTAAGGGGCCAAGCCCACACCATAATCCACCAAACTTTACACCTGGCACAATGCAGTCAAACAGATGGAGAAGCGTGAATCGTTACTCCAGAGAACACAAGCATTTGACGCTTTGCATTGCGCTTGGATGCAGCTGTTCGGCCTTGGAAATCAATTCCATGAAGGTCTCTATGCTGTTCCTGAGCTAATCTGAAGGCCACATGAAGTTTGGAGGTCTGTAGCGATTGACTTTGCAGAAAGTTGGCGACCTCTTTGCACTATGCACCTCAGCATCTGCTGACCCTGCTCTGTCATTTCACGTGGCCGACCACTTAGTGGCCGAGTTGCTGTCGTTCCCAATTGCTTCCACTTTGTTATAATACCCTGACTGTTGACTGTGGAATATTTAGTAGTGAGGAAATTTCACGACTGGACTTGTTGCACAGGTGGCATCCTATCACAGTACCACGCTGGAATTTACTGAGCTCATAAGAGCGGCCCATTCTTTCACAAATTTTTTTAGAAGCAGTCTGCATGCTTAGGTGCTTGATTTTATACACCTATGGCCATGGAAATGATTTGAACACCTGAATTCAATCATTTGGATGGGTGAGTGAATTCTTTTGGAAAGACAGTGTATGTGGAATGTATGCATGTTCACGTAAAACATATTAGCTTGTGGAACTGGACCTTCCTGTACGCAAGTTTTCGGAGCTTTGTTTTTAAGTGAGTGTGATAGAATACCACTGCTTTCAGCACAAAACTTTATATTAGTGTTTTGACAATTTTCACTTTTTTGACCTAATTTGGAAATGGCATTTGCCTTTTACACTGTGTGAGACATAAATGATATAAAATATAATAATATTAACATAATATTAACTTGCACTGAAACTTAAGAATGCTTTTTTCCCTTCTCCTGTAAAGCTATCTTTCTGGAGATACAAGGTTTTGATCAGACAGTGGTGATATTCAGAGCAGATCAAGTTTATTACTGACTTATTTAAATCACAGTATCAATAGCAAGTGGCAATCAAACCCTAATGATGTGTTGATATTCCTTATTCCTGCTTTTTTCTTGTTAGACAAAGTAACAAATGGGGAAAAAAAAATTCAGCATGGTAACATATCACATTCTTTATATATCAAATACATGCAATAACAAAAGGCTACATGAAACGCTTGAAATCGCTACACTGAGCTCAAAGGTTAAAGTACCTAACTCTAATCTGATCAGGAAAGCGTTACAAATTTATGGTCTTTTCCCTCCAGAAAGAGATGTAGGAATGTAGTCCTAGGCTAAGAGTATTTGCCTATGGATATTCCCCACAGACAGCGTAATGCATTCAGAATCTAAAGTTAATCTGAGTCTGGAAAATCAAGGCCGGGGGGGTTTCCAGTTTAAACAATGTATCAGAAAATGCGTAACCCATCCGATCCTAGCTGCCAGCCTGTTATTGTGTTAAAGCTGTAGACACCTCCTTCTCTCTCCGCAGCCAAAGCACAAAAACAGACTATTTTGCTGTGAGCTACTGTAATAAAGCCCTGTGTTCTGTACAGAGAAAGAAAAACACCTTATAAACTCTTCATTAGTCTCTCTCTATTTTACACATTCATTAACGGGTCTATGCAAACGGCCTTTCCGGGGCGTCTGTTTGTGCACTTTGTTTATAGATGTGGAGTGAGTGGCCAAGCGTGAAATAGTGCCAAAAGAAAGAACACAAATCAAATCCAATAAGTTCATTAAGTCTTGGTAGAGCTGGTATTTATTCCTTTACTGTTTCATTTAGCTGTACAAACAGCACTTGCATCAAACACACACACACACATGTGCAAAAAGCACACACTACAGAATTGACCAAATTAGCCTCATCAGAAGATGCCTTTTTCCTTCTACTAAAAGTAATGAGGGGTTTGAAAAACAAACACAAACAAGCACACAACTTAGTAACGTATGTATCTAAACTACTACATTTCATAAGCATCTTTTTGTTCATCATACAAACAGGAATCTTTTTATAAAGTGAGGACATGGGGTCATACAAGTGTCCCACAAGGATTACATATACATATTTCTTCTGCTTTATCTATGCCTACTTTTACCCTGTGTACACATTTCATGATGAGTGGTCTTGGAAGGAAATCTCTTTACCCTTCAATTAAATTATGAATATTTTGTTCTTTTCCTATAGAATTATCATTTCAGATATATTTTTTATAAGGTTTTGTTGCAATGACAATGATGTCTACACACAAACACACACACACACAAACATATACAGATATAGAGTCCGGAATCAATTGGAATGAACTCTTTAACTTGCATTTAAAGCTAAGAACTTGTTGGAGATTTTGTAGAATGTCCTCCTATAGATTTTATATAATAACTAATTATTTACTTACATAATAAATAATTTCCTTAATAAATAAATGATTACGTCTAATATTTTTGGTTCATTTGTTTAATTTGGTTCTCTTTATCTAGTATTATGACTACAATTCTGTTATACCAAAAACTCCAGCAGAAAATGCTTAGAAGGATCCACCACTGAAATAATACCTACTCTCTGAGGGTACGAGGGTTACTGACCACTGAAGAACAGGGTAAAAGTGGACTAACAAAGTATGCTGAGAAACAGATGGAGCACAGTCTGTAATTGTAGAACTACAAAGTGCACCTAATATAGTAAGTGGAGCTGATCAAATGGACAATGAGCGTTGAAACAAGGAGGTGGTCATAATGATCCATGTATTATGCTGTATAATCTCTCCCCAAAATCCTAACTTCACAAGGGAACAAAAACATTTCAAAGTGTAAATTAAAATATAGCTGGTGTTTTCCAAAGTAGTCAAAAAGACAGAAGTAGAGATAAGGTTTTCTTTGACAATGACATGTGCCTATATACAATACTTTATATGCATTACATGTATATGAAAAGATCTATATGTAATAAGAACTTTCAATCCCAATTTCCAAGCTTAAACCACACGTTTACCCTCAATGACTCAAAGCAAATGATTATAGCTTGTCAGTTTTAAATAAAACTTGCATGCACACACTTGCTACACAAAGGGCTTGTCCATAGTGACGCAGTTACACTGCAGAACATGTTTTGATGGAACAAGTCTGACTGATCCATCGTGAGGAGGAAAACTGAAAGGGAAAACGGGTAAAAACAGCCCAGAAGAGAGTTCAACTGATGTACAGAAAACGAAGGCTGTGTTTGCTCAAGTCACAGAAAGACATGTTTCAAACAGAAGTACAGAAATGGTGAATAAAAAAGAACTTATTGCCTAGAGACAAGTAAGTCACTGACCTACCAATGACCTGCAATACCTAAGAGAAAGAGAGAAAGCGAGAGAGAGAGAGTGTGAAAGAAAGAAGGCAGAATGCTGGTTTTTGAGGCATGACTGATGTGTAGGAAAAGCCACCCCTTTTCAGTCTACACACACAGAGGGATGTTTTACGCATCATTTCCATTCAAGCTGTTCAAAGTCTGGACCTGACCACAAACACCAACCCGCATCTCTCACTCACTCTCTGTGGGACCATCAGAAGATACACATCACATTAAACCTGTAGAAGCATTTGGAGCCGTTTTTAAAATCATCTGTTTCTTTTCCTCTGAATGAGGATCAGACAGACAGAAGCTGGAGCCTCTGAGGATCTGTTCAAACAAGCACACTCAAAAAGCTGAAGAGAAATGATTGAATGTGAGAAGAGGAGCTGGAGAGCGCTTCACTGTTCACCAAACGATCCTGCCATTCCTTTCCTACAGAGCAGTTTCTACTAGTGTTTCTCCAGATATTCTGCTCAGGAGGAATGTAACCGTTCACAAAATTCATAATTCAGTTCAATACAATACGGCAGCATCTTCATTCAATACAATTCCTGATACAGTAAAAATACAGAGTTCATGAAAACGTTTCCACTTTCAGCTTCATAAGGTTTTGTATAAGTAAGAGATTTGAGACTTTAGAATGCCACAGTTAACTTGATTTGTTCATACTAACTTCTTTATAGCACAGAAACTTTAAAGACAACTTGTGCTTTATAATGCACTAACCCAGTGCTAGATTAGTGCTAGCCACAAGCCAATATGTTAGGCCTTAGCTAATACACTTGTTATAAGACAACAGTGTATATGGAGGACTTGTGGTTGCAAGAATCGTTTTTGCCATGTTATCGCGAGATCGCTAGTTCAGTCTGTAACAATGCTACGGCATGGCTTTGATTCCGAGAGAACACAATTTTATTGGCAGTGCTAGTGAATGCAAGCATCCATTAGCTGTAGTGCACCAAGCGTGTATCAATTTAATACAATGTGGTGGATAGCTTCAGCTCTTCACGGGAGAAGCTTGACACAATTTGGGGGAAAAATTTGTTAGTTAGTTAACTTTAATGTGTGTACTTTGCTCAAACCGTTCAACATGCATTTTGCTTCCTGTTTACTTTCAGGAACTCTGCTGCTTGTCTTTTTAACGTTTACAATACTGCATAAAATTCTCTTTGGTGTATTTTTAAGAGAAGCAGAATGGGGCTGAATATAAATTTAAATTAACACAACTAATTATACAATTATCCAAATATTGATTATGTAACTGCATAATTTATTATGTAATTAGCTTTAACTAAGGCCAAATCAAAACAAGCTATATTAGATTTGTAAGACATTGTTCTAGTGTAGAGTAGCAGAACTGCATTTACTAACTTCATTAAGGCTAACAAATATCATGAAATGCATTTGGAAAAGTTTATGATATTAAACGTTATCCATGCAGTCCATCACTATGTCATAAGTTTCAAGCATCAGCAGCTAAAACCAACATGAAAACAAACATAGACGGGACCGCGAACTGAATCTAAAGGAACTGAATCTGAATGAATAGCAGAATAACATTTACCCCCGCCCTCCACTTCAAAGCTACTTTTGTCTCTATACTTACTCAACAGATCTTTGTCAGCTCTTCATCATACAGCACCTTACTGGCCTTGTCTCTTTACCATCTCTCTCACCTTCCTCCATCATGCTAGGCCTGTAGCAGATGCTGCAGAAATAGCACTTCTCTCACTCCAACTAACTACCTGCTCCAAACTCTGTGTGTGTGTGCAGCAGATGTTGCAGCTGTAGTAGTTCTCTGAGACATCAGTGTGGCATATGGCTCCAGTGAATGAAAGATGGGGGCTGTCAGACACAGAGAGAGAGAGAGAGAGAGAGAGAGAGAGAGAGAGAGAGAGAGAGAGAGAGAGAGAGAGAGAGAGAGAGAGAGAGAGAGAGAGAGAGAGAGAGAGAGAGGGGATGAGAGGGAATTTGAAGGGGAGAGAAAGAGAGTGAGAAAAAAAGAGGAAGAGGAAGGAAGAGAGGGGACAAGGAGGAGAGGAACAAGATGAGAAAGGAGAGAGAAAGGGAAACAAAGTGAGAGAAAGAATGAGCAAGGGAATTTGGAGGGGACAGAAGAAAACCAGCAGAAATGGAGAGGGTGAGAGGAGAGAAGGAAAAAAAGGAGGAGGAGATAGAAAGAGAAAGAGGGAGAGAGAGGGAGGAAGAAGAAGGAGGGACAAGGAGGAGAGGAAAAGATGAAGAGAAAGGAGAGAGAAAGGGAAACCAAGTGAGAGAAAGAATGAGCAAGGGAATTGGGAGGGGGAAAAAAACAGCAGAAATGGAGAGGGGGAGAGGATAGAAGGAAAAAAGGAGGAGATAGAAAGAGAAAGAGGGAGAGAAAGGGAGGAAGAAAAAAAATAAAAAGAAAGAAGGAGGGAGAAAGAGAGAAACAGAGTAAGAGAAAGAAAAAACAAGGCACCTGGAGGGGTGAAAGAGAGAGGGAGAAAAACGAGACAGAGAGATTGAGAGAGAAAGGGGTGGAAGGGAGAAAGTTCTGTACCTAAGGCTGCTGAGGCTGGAGCAACAGTAGAAGCAATGATGGAGAGGAAGCTGAGAAAGGAAAAGTGTAGAAAGAGGTGAGAGGAAGACGAGGAGGACCTGTGCATGTCTGAGAGAGTGAGAAATGAGAAGCAAGAGATTGGAAAAAGAAGAGCAGGGAGAGACAGGTGTGACTCAAACAGATAACACTACACTCCCCCAAAAACCTGCTCCAGCTCTCAGATCCCCTCAGCACACAGACAGGATTACCAGGAAAAACACAGATAAAAAAAAAGAAGAGAAGAAAAGGGAAGGGACTTGGGGGACTCTTTTCCTCTTGCCTATTTTCATCCCTCCATCTCTCTCACTCTGTGGGTAATGACATCCAGCACAGCACCTTTAATGGGAACTTTCTCCTCATTAAATACCTTCAGGAGACTCACACACATACGGGGAGTGTGCACGTGTGTGTGTTTCAGGTGGGGGCAAAGACGAAGAAGAAGAAGGCAGTAAGACAAGAAAATCAGGAGAGAGCGAAGAGAAAGTAAGAGAAGACAAACAGAAAAGAAGGAAAAGGAAGAGAGATGAAAAAGACAGAGAGAAAAGAAGAGAAGGAGATAGCAAAATAGAGAAGGACAAAAGAGAAAAAGCACAAATAAAGATGGGTAAAAAAGAGAATAGCGTGAGGGTGAGAATGCTAGAAAAGAAGGAGAGAGAGGGAGAAAAGAGAAATAGAAAGACATAAGGAAGTGGGGGAAGAGAGACTCTCCAGAAAGACTGTGCAGCTTTCCAGAGGAGAGAGAGTGCGTATCCTTCGTTAATGCGATGAAGTGATTCAAGTGGAATCACAGGTGCAGTACATAACACTGAACACTAACAGACTAGTGGGAGAAAGAAAAAAGAGTGAGACCTCTCATTTTGCTGATGAGACTGAAAAATGACAAAAATAGAGATACAAGGTTTTCTTCCAATAGCAGTGATATGCATGTGAGACAGAGTTCCAAACGTTCGTGTTTAAAAGCACAGAAAAGAAAAACACTGCAAAAATGGCATCTTGTCAAAGAAAATTACCATAAACAGTCAATAAAACTAATGTTTCTCATGTTGAGCTTGTTTTAAGCTTAATTTAAGATAATCTTTACCAACATTTTAACTTCCTTTAAGTGACTTGCTTTAAGTAACTCACTATACTGCCAGATATTTTTGCTTATTTTAATACATGTGAAAAAAAAAAAAAAAAAAAATATATATATATATATATATATATGCAAGTATAATGAGAATTTTACATGATAAAATTACCTAAAGCAAGTAAATAATAAGCTAGGCAATCATACAATCAGTGCACAACCATCTAAAAATGGGAAATTTTAGATATATCAACTAGACCTATGATCATAACATTTTTTTACAGAGAGCAAAGCGACACAGATTAGTAGACACACACAGGTTTTTAATGAAGGAGGAAAGTTAGCAGACAGACAGAAAGTCAGAGCAGCACTGAAATGACCCAAAAATAGGAAAATACCAGAAATCACTACAGAAACACTCGCCTAAAGTTAAACTGTGAAAGTCCAAAGGAGAGTGTGCTTTTGAGGAGTGGAGAGAACAGAGGAGGAGAAGAGAGATACAGCTCTTTTTTCTTACTCCATCTGCAATCCATCTGGAAGGGATCGGAGCCAACACACTAACACTGCTCAAGTAAACATAGACTCCAAGAAAAGGAGGAGCTGAGGACATGTTTGGGTCCCTGTGACGTAATGGGACCCAGATTGGAAACACTTAAAACAAGCCCTCATTCTTCTTCCCTTTTTCTCCCCTCCTCCTTCTCAGAGAGAGCGAGTGAGAGAGGGTGAGAGAGAGCGAGAGCGAGAGAGAGAGCCTTCTGCTGTGTGCCTGCAGGCTTCATTAGGCTAGCTTGAAACAGCCAACTCTGTGGCGCGTGCGTTAAACATTAATCACTGCATAACATTACTGCTAGCACATTAGCATAGCGCTCTCCACATGCTGTAACCTACTCCACAAAAAAAGGACGAGAAAAGAAGGGCAAAAACTCTGAAAACCAACCTGGCCCCTTTTTATACAGAAAATACTTTCCACGGTATTCACAGCTACTGTGCATTAAAAAGCAACACATCTTGCATTCTTTAAGTGCTATCAGCATACATTAACTTACTCCACTTACTGCCAAGTCTGATCATGTATAAGAAAGAAGCAACTTCTACAACTTGGAGTCTAACTTTAAGCCAAACACACCAAAGGATTTTAGTCTGGATTTAAAGGAGTATTCCAGCATTCATTCATCAACCTATACCAGCCACATCTTTGGCATATGGCTGATTAGAGACAACTTCAACACTGTTTCCAGTTTTTTGCCAAAAAATCTAAAACCAAGTGATGCAAAACCCACTTTAGAACCCGACCTCTGGCTTCTTTTCTAAGTGTTTTTTTGCATTGGTTGGTTTCTATTGAGCCAACAGATCTTCTGATCTTTGTTAGCAAGTTAAGTTACTAGTCCACTCTTAAATTGGCATGACAGACAAAATGTAAAATGGGTAACACTTCATTTGGATGGTCCATTGTAAATGGATCGTAAGTTTGTCTATAATAAACATTCAGCTTAATATCCATTAAATGCAATCTAACTTCAAGAACAGTGTGAAAGAGTTTATTTAATCTATCCTGAAATCCAACCCTAACCTTAAGGCAAAACCTACATCCACTCCTAACCCTATCCATAATGTTGTTGATAACTGACTGAACCTGACCAGAAGGTGTGTTAATGATTTAAATATATGTAGAGTGTCTATAGGCGACCATTCAAATAAAATGTGACCAAAAAATGTAACTAGCATTACATTTGCCGTAAGCATGCCTACTTGCCATAGAAGTCTCTAGAGTGTGATTTTCTGGTTTAAAGAGTAGGAAAGACCCCTTCTGATGTATCTTGAGGGTGGGAAGAACTTTTGAAAAACTAACTGCTTTGGGGTGGGTACCTGAGGTTTGGCTAATTGAAATATTTCTCTCAATTAATCTCTCCAGTTCATGCAGAAGGAAGAAAGACATAACGTCTCTGCTAGGAAGACAAGTATTGTATCTGTGTTTATAGTGGTTATACTAAGAGTCAGATTTTTTTTTTATCATGGGTAGAGAGCATTCCCAAAAGGCTGTACTCTTGGCTGCTGAAATGTTCTTTGCAAAACAACTGAAGGCTGCATGTCCATGATGTTCTCCACATAGAAATCTAAAGAGCCAATGGGCTTCTCGCACCTCAAACGTACAATCATTGCTGGAAAGAAGACTAACCACTGGGATTTTTACACTGTTTTTTTTTTTTTTTTTTTTTTTAAATCTTGTACACTGGACAGACCAGACTCCAAGGAAACTGGACCTGCATGCATTTTTCTAAATTTTCCAATTATGTATTTGCTTTCTTATTTGTAAATAAATCCTTTCTGCATCACAAGCACACATTAGTTCACCCTCATTTCAACCGATCTTATCTAAATTGGTGACAGGCATGTTAGTTTGCATATAGAGATGGCAGATCTCATCCTAGTATCTGTTCACTTAATATAATAATTCAAATAATGTGTAGTTTGGAATGAGAAAGTGAAATAAAACAGGTATTGTGTATGATGTTTATGACAGAGCATGAACCACAGAACCCCAAAGAACATCAGGATACAAGCAGATGATATTGATCTGTGGGCAGAACTCTGTTGTAGGCTCAGTTATAGTTCTCTATTTTTCTAAATAAGAGATGAGGGCAGCCAAAGGGAATGAGTTCTACTTCTAACAGCTGATCCACAATCGATTATTGTATCAGGTTCAATGCCCCTGAATGGAGATATGTAATTAAATCAGTGATCAAGAAGCAGCCAATCAGATGCAGCCTTACCTCACAGAAAAGGGTCAGTTTGTCATCAGGAAGCAGCCCATTTGCCTCGTCCAGCAGAAAGTCCCGTCTTATGAACTTCTTGAAACCCCAGTCTTTGCCCTGAACAAATCGGTAGGCTCGCTGACTTTCTGCAAACAACATAAAGAACAATGACAGGCTTTAACTCATTTACATTTCAGTTATGTCCAGCCTTAAATGAATAATTTGTACAACCTCAGCCAAGGTTTAATGAAAATAAATATTTATTAAATATTTCTTATTATTTCATATTTCCAACAGAGTAATTTCTGTGCCTTTTCTGGACAACCTCCATGTCCATGTACCCAACATCATAAGCCCTCTGTAAAACTGTTTATTTCACATCATAGGCAGGTGCTTACAGCTCTCCTACACCTATGTTTCTCTTGCAAATACACCTCTTAGTCTCAGTGCCAATTTTCAAAAATCCACATCCTCTGCCACTCTATGTACACTCTCTGATTTAAAGCAAAACCAACTGAAGCGATGCCACTGCTGAAACTTCCTATTTCACAACAGGAGGCATATATTTATCTTGGCGGACAGAAAAATCAAGTGAAGTCGACCAGCGATGACTAATTTCTTCCCCTTACTCACTGGACACTGAGTGGGGAGAGCAGTGAGCAAGAGTGAGAGAGAGAATGAAGAGAGAGGTGGAAGGAATGAATAAGAGAATAAGAGAGCGGTCTCCACTGGAGTGTATCATGGGACAGCACAGGGCTTTTAGCTGAATCTGTGCTCTCGCTGGGGACTGGCCTGGTAACTGGCCAATCAAAGTAAGGGCAAGCCAAATTGGTGGTGGCAACCAGCCAATCAGGGTCAGACCTCAGTGGTCACTAACAGAGCACAGCAGTCACTGAAGTGACCAGTGCACGTGCACAGAAGACAAAGTGTGAGCCGAACAGTCTCAATGGACATAGCCTTTGCCCCAGGAGCCCTGTAGGGAAAGAGTGTGGCTGCCAGAATACTGGACAAACCTGCAGCACTGCTAAAAGCCAGCCTGTATGATCAGTGCAGTGCAGACGAGGCTGCTGGAATGGGTGGCTTGTCTTGATGGATGAAATGACAGGAATTAATAAGTATAACAAAGATATTTTCACAGCACACAACAGTTTAATGGTTGGTATAGCATAGAGGGAATCACTGCTGCCTTCTATGTGACAGACTAGGATTTGATCCCTATTCTGCGCAAGCAAACAATGCTTGGTCAAGAGTTCTAATGCTACATTCAACTACTTCTGTGATATCATTAAATTGTTAGGTGGTCTGAGAGCGTCTGACAAAGGCATAAATCTAATTAACGTGGTCACTATTAATAATATTAGTAATCAAATAATTTAAAGAGTAATCAGTTGTATTTTTTTAAAGCACCTAAAAATAAAATGTACTTAACAACTAAAAACTGGTAGTCTTTCAAAGACTGGCTTATCAAGTATTTCTGTGCTAAAGGAGACACTATCATTTTAACTTCACAGGCTTTTTTTTTTTTTCAGGCTCAGAAAAGTGACGTGTGAGTCTGCAATTAAAAGGAGGAGACAGGATCAGACAGAAGTCAGTCAGAATAGAAGAGGAATCAGAAGTGAATTAACCCCTTTTTACTGCAGAGCTGAACTCTCAATGGTGCTGCCTGGGGCATGAATTTGAACTTATTTGTAATGAGTCCGTCAGAACACAGGATGACTGATATTCTGACAAATGCAGAATGAAATCAAGTCAACCAAACCTTCAACATGCCCTGACTCGTCCCCTGAGTTACACTACGTGGAGAAAGTGTGAGCCGGAGGAGGAGATGAAGAGATACTTCAGTTGCATTGATGGTTTATCCAAAACTCTATCGAGAGTGAAAATAATTGTCAAAATGTTATGCTTCCTATGCTATGGTTTTTTCTTTCCATGTCTGTTCTTCTATTATCTCTTTCATAGTTGGCTATTTGACTGCTTTGTCTGTGTGTGGGCGTATTAACGCAGTGTGAAATGCTCCGTGTCTTACATGGTGAGAGTCTGATAGTGACACTGATCCGCTCCACAGGGGAGCATGAGAGAGAGAGAGAGAGAGAGAGAGAGAGAGAGAGAGAGAGAGAGAGAGAGAGAGAGAGAGAGAGAGAGAGAGAGAGAGAGAGAGAGAGAGAGAGAGAGAGAGAGAGAGAGGGGGGGGGGGGGGGGGGGGGGACAAAGAAGAAAGGCAGAAAGAAAATGGCACAATGGTGAGGGAAAGAGTGAGAGGACAGTGAAAAAACGGTTAGAAGAAGGCAAGAGCAAAAAAAGACATAAGGGAAGGAAAGAGAGGGAAAGAGAGAGAGAAAGAGAGAGAGACTGATTGGCCTGTAGAGATTTTTCAGGGTCAACTCAGGGATGCGCTTGGGCACCAGTCTGGCAACTGACCAATCAAAGTTAAGGCAGGGCAAAGTCATAGGGGCAACCAGCCAATCAGGCTAGACCTCAGTGACTGCTGACAGAGCATCAAAGTCACTTCAGAGGATCAGAGAGAGAGAGAGTGAGAGAGCGCAAGAGAGCAAGAGAGAGAGAGAGCGAGAGCAAGAGCGAGCGAGCAAGCGAGGGAGAGGTCAGTGACCTGATGACCAGACAAGGGAAAACTGATTTAGACTGAGAGGCAATCAGGGGAAGTGTGATAAGGATAAGAATAAAGGGGAGAGAAGGAGGAGGGGTGGGTGTGTACGTTAGAACATCCATATTCAGGTCCTAGCTATGGGCTTTGGGGTCTCAGTGCCCAATGTGCTGGAACTGGTTAGAGAGAAAGAGAAGGTCACACCCACCCACCCACACACACACACACACACACACACACACACAATCAAAAGTGCAACTTGCACTAGCCTAAACTTTATAAAAAAAAAAAAATAAATAAAAAACCATGCAGAACTGTGCAAAAGTCAGAGACCGCCCTTCATTAATTTTATTTCCAGGCAAAACCGTTAATACCAGTAAATTCGTCATTCATTTCATTCATTTTTCAGGAGATATTTCTGAGGAGATTAGATGCAAGACAACGCACTTGCAAAAGAAAGTTTAAAAAAAAAAAAGTATTAAAAATTACAGAGAAAAAGGCACTCCTAACAACCATGCAAGACCTGGTAGACTGCCAACACTGTTACCATCCGACAAACAGAACTTAAATCATTGAGAGAGAAGAAGAAAAAAATCTAAGTTCCATTCTTGTTTTAGTGTTTGTCAGTTTGTACAATTAGGAGACAACTCAGCACTAAGAATCTATGAAGCCATAAAAGAAATCAGACAAAAAGAAGAAAATTTGCAAATACACACAAAAAAGCTGCCGGTTTCTGTGAAACTTTAAATACAGAAATTCAGCAGTAAAGGTGTCTGTGCAATTTTCTGTCTGATGCTGAAAAATGAACAACATCTACTTAATGTCTACTCTGACTGGAAATTAAATAAATCTGTGTGTATTTGTGCGCACGCAAGAGAGAGAGAATGTAAGCAAGAGATCGTTACAGTTTGTACTTATACAACACAAAAAACACACTACAAGCTTAATTGAGGAGCGGCCGCTGTAGTGAAGTGTCAGCACAAACACACGTGGATATCGACATCCTCTCAAGAGATATCAATACAATCTAATACAGTAAACATTCATCAATATCTCCTACTCTATCAAACAAGAGTAAATCTCCCTACTGCTCAGGCACTCAATATGATACGACACAACGCTGTCCCTGTCCACCGAGCCTCAATAAAAGCACCACAACATTTAACAACAGCTTTGGGCCTTTTTAAAGGGGTGGTTCAGGCTTTATTAAATGAATTCTCAAGTTTTTTCAGCCTTTATCTTTATTCTATATTAAACTCTATCTGTATTATATCATTTATTACCATGGACATGTGTTTGCTTGTACCTGTTGACTCATAGTACACTTGTAATAGAAGCCAATGGAAGGTGTTAAGTTTTAGTTTAGTTTAGAGTCAATAGTACAATGTACTAAGAAACAATCAGAAAAATGATATTCATAATACAAAAGTCCTTCACATGAAATTAATTTAAACAACCTCAAACATGCATTAACCCTTCACTGCACTGCTATATAATCAATTTTCTACAAGGGTGTACAATTTATAGTATTTTTCTCATTGCAAACAATACAACATTGTATCTAATTGCACTGTAGTCTACTTTGTCAATGTATAGTGACTAGCATGTTAGCTTGTGGCTAGTGTGTCAGTTTGGCACTGACTTATTATTGTGTAGTGACTGTGTTAGATCAGGAGAATATAAAGCCAAGTTTTGATTCAATTACCATACTTCTAAACTGTTGCTAATCGCGGCTATCTACTTTTAAAGTAAGTTAGTGGAACCAGAACCAGAACTTTACAAATCTTTTTGCAAAGGTGTATTATAAGTGTACGCAATGTATTTTTAACATAATCACTTTATGGGTTTGTATGATAAACACATAGTAAAGGGCAGCACTAAAAATGATAACCAAAATGAAATAGTCTATTATTAAGCCTTCAAACCCAAGATTCTGTGTGTTGTTGCACTCTTAATGCTAAAAGAGGTCAAATATTTTAAATGAAATCCAAATTCAATTAAACTTTACTTAAAAAAGATGACATCTGAGCATCCAAACATCACTTCTATAAGCTAAAATAAGACGGGCATGTAATACTACCTCTTGTAATGACTGTATAAGCTTACTTTAATCACAAGTTAATACATCTCACTCGGTCACTGCAATATCCAACCACTTTATCACACATCACATTTTTTTCTCCACATCATGCAGCCACACAAATTGCTGGAACTATAAGCGTAATGTACTCTGTGCCAGCAGCTTTGCTTTGGCTGTGTGGAGTCAGTGGGCATTGTGCGAGGTTAACGGCAGCGTGGCACTCTGCCAGTGTGAATGAACCTGCCAGAACACAGAGCAGCTTCCAGCTCTCATGTTGAACCCAAGCCCAAACATGACAAAGCCAGCGGCACTGCTCCAGACACGCAAACACACCTCTGCCCTGCCACAGCTGCTAAACAGAGCAAACAGGCACGGACGAGTGAAGGAGGAGCACTGGGGGCATTCACTTTATAGTCCAAGTCCTCCACGGTGTATAGGCCTGGAAACAGAAGTTTTGTTTCATAAGTTCTTGCTTGTAGCTTTTTAGTATTAACTGGAGTGAAAATTCGACACTCTAATATCGATAAATTCAAGGGATATATTTTATTATGATTTGAATGTTAAGGCAAAATTTCCTTTCAGTGATATTTTGCCTTGGAATGCCCCTTATCTCAAACCTACTGGAAAAGAACGTTTCAGGCATCAGGCAGCATATTCATAAAGATTTTGTGTCAGGTTTCAGGTGTCTCGTTCCCATCACTGCGAACAATTCTGACTTGGTTTCTCTGGAATGTCTGAATTCATATCAAACCACTCAGACCAACTTTTTTACATTCTAACAATTTAATTATGCAAAAGTTTAAAAATCTGCAAAATTCATTTAAATTGTGAATGAATCATTATTCTTTTTTTTGCCATGGTTTTGTCATAAAGTACAGACTTAACCTTATGGACACGAAATGGAAGTCAAATCTAAATTAAATGTAGATTATATAATTATGCAATATGTAATTGTGCTCCCTAAACAATCATGTAAACATGCAAATTACAGTGAAACTTTCCAGGTTTGGAAATTGGAACTTGCACAGAATTCTACACAATGACATATCACAGTATTGATTACAGTTAGGTAGACGCCATCTACACTGTCAAATAGAAACCTCTTGACTTCACTAAAACTGATGAAGACTAAAAACACATTCAATAAACTGAAAAGCTATTCAAATATTCAAATAACAAAGGTATTCATCAATTTTTTAAAGGCTTGAAGATTTAGCATAGGATTAATTATCTACTTTATGTGATGTAATGGTTTTAGGCCTTAGACACTCGCAGCCTTGATAAGGGAAAATGTGGCATAGATAAGAGAGAATTTCGCAAAGCTAGGAGTGAATAACCCTCCTTGTGAATATAAATATTCATGCTAAAGCACTGATTCACTTGCTTTACGGCTTTATAAAGTCAAATAGGCAATAAAGCATGCACCAAGGCAGTAACAGACAGCACACAAATTCATCTGAATAACCATCTGACAGGATCGATAGAGAGGCTATGAAGCTATAGAGCTCTAAATACACCCAGGCCTTTAGCCACATCCATCCATCCTACAGTTAACTTTCCAATTCCTTCATCAACCCAGGCAGCTGAGCTGAAGCACATCTAACACATTCATCACTGGCCAAGTGTTTTATTAGCTAATATACACCAAGCAACAGGGCTGCAAAATGGCCAGCGGAGAAATGCATGAATGGGCACATGCCTGTAACTATACAAACCACTCACTTTATTTTTCTGCTCCACATTTCACCACTATTCACTTGATCTATTACAAGTGGGAGAGAAAAAAAATAACACAGAATTGCCATATTTTGGGTGAAATTTGGGTGAAACTTCTGGCAATGGCATGAATCAAGCTCCACAGAATTAGGTAGGTTAATTAATCCCACCCACCCACCCACCCACAAAACTGACAATACTGCATGAAGTACTTTTTTTAATATATGAAGTCCACCAACTGAGCTCGAAGTGATTATAGAGGTTTGCAGTATGCCTGCCTCAGCTGAGCGAAGTGGTCTTTACAGGTCATAACAGCACTTATAATGCATACTTTTTAAAGAAACATGCAGTTGGTCAGCGTTCTTTGAGTACGGACAAAATCCACTATATGCTTAGAAAAGTGTGCAGTGGCCTAAATTATCACGATAAACATAAATAAGGTGATACTGCCCACCTTTACTATCTATTTATACTGTTACGTAATGGAAAAACACTTTTCAAAAACGCGTCGTCTTTTTGGTCTGTCTTTTCATCCTCCTTTCTTCTAATATCACCTACACGCAGCCTAAACACACACAAACACACACACCTCAGACAGGCTTCATAAACATCAGCCGTAATGCAGTGTGCCTCTGCTGACACACAGCCCTCTTAATTAAAGCACTTTACTTTGTTTTTATTTCTCTCCCTCTCTCTCACACACCCCTCACACTCCCTCTCTTTCTCTCTGACTCTCTCCCTTTTTTTCCCCCACCTCCACTGCTTCAGTAGGAGGCCAGGATTAAATTGGATTCTAAATGATCCAGAACCGATTTCTGCTGCCATTTTTTCCCCCTCCATCTCTCGCACTCTCGCCGTCCTCCTTTTTAAAAAACTCCTCCCGTCTCACAACAGCGCTGTCAGGGGCTTCATTTTCTGCAGCGAGGGGCTTCAGCAGGTCCCTCCACCTCCCCGGGGAAGGGCCTGTGAGAGTGAGGGAATGGAGGACGCAACTGAACGGAAAGACAGAGGAGCAGGAGGAGGAGGAGGGGGCGGCCTACGCAACCGGAGAGTGCGTCTCGCCCATTAAGGTGCAGAAAATGAGAAAATTTTGAAAATGAAATACGAGCTTGTTCAGCCTCTCAGCTCCCTCTCGTACTTTCAGCCTTTTCTCTCCTCCCCCTCCCTCACTTCTACCTGGGATGCTTCAGAAAGATGAATCCGTGACTAAGACTCACACCTCCGCTTCCCATCGCTTTGAAGAGAGTTTTGGGCAGGCAGACGCTCTCCTCCCCCCCACTCTAATAACTTGCACACATACAATAGCTCCACAGCTCACTGTCATTAGTGAAAGTTTACTGAAACGACAAACCAGAGCTTTGTTAGAACTGAGCCTGTGCGTCTCTGAAGTAAGCTGAACCACTTTATGTTGCCAATCAAACCTGGTATATCATTTACAGAACTGTTAAATATTTAGATTTGATCTCTATGGTTTTAAAGCATTCTTGCCAAAGTTTTATTTTTTGGGGCACAGCAGACTAAGGCTTGATTTTCTACACGGGTAAGCATATCAGACCAGACCAGTATCTTAACTCTGTCTCTCTCTACCTCTGTAACATGATCATTCTGGATAAGAGCAACAAAATTCATATCGAATAATACTACCTTGAAATGAACAATGAGTTGAGTATTACAGTTTAAAGATTAAATAAAGAACAAGCATGATGACAATCATGGGTACTTTATAGAGTACTTAACAACAAATGGATCATATAAAAATGTATATCAATTACAGAGAGCATGTAAACCAGAGGTAAAATATTGAAAGTTTCAATGTCTTTTCCATATTGCAATTTGGCAAGTTTTAAAATGTTGAATTATATATTTAATTATTAATAGCAATAATAATAATAATAAGTTAAGTAAGCTGTAAAATTTCTTCATGTGTATAATCCAATAAATATCAGCCATTTAGACAGTAGTCATGCTCCCATGCAGTTTCTGCACAAACTGTAAGCGATAAACTGTAAATGCACAAAAAAATAAGGAAAAAACTTCATGCAATGACGTCATTTTCTGTCAGAGGTCATGGTTTATTGATAAAGACGTGTAGGTCATGTTTCATCTGTAATTTAATCAATATCATAATTTGTGTACCTTAGGCTTTACTGACTTCCCCTGAACCTCCTGCTAAAGAAACTGTTTATTAAACAGGTGCTATTCTGGATGATAAGGTACCACCGTAAGTGTTGTCTATTCATGTTTACTAAATTACCATTAGTAGGGAGAGCTTTTTAAAATAAAAATCATTATTAGTTGGTAAATACACTCATTAATAAAACCAGTCGTCTGTCTGCTACCTTAGAATGTCCACAGAATAAGTGTCTGAGAAAATGTTTAGGCTGGAATCTGGGCTTATTCTACATTGCCTGTCAGAGCCAGTAGGTGCAATGTTTGTGCACAATGGGCTTGGTGGGACCCGCATCTTTTCTAATGAATGCCCTAAAAACAAGACGCTCTGGGGTTCCTGAATGGAGTTCTTGAAGGAACTTGAATGGAACGCCAATTCGATTTTTTTTGAGGAAAAAATCAATCTTTTGGATTAATCAACTCATCAGTAATCAGTTGATAGATTAATTGATGAATGTTTTTAGTTGCAGCCCTAAACATTTCATTATCATGCAGTCGTAAAACTTCTTTCAAAAAAAAATTGTTTCATTTATTTATTTGAGCATTTTACACAGTGGGGCAACTTTTTGCCTCATTTTGGCTCACTTTTAGTCACTTTGAAGGATGTGTGCTTAGCCTAGCACCTCTTAGCTCCCCCCATTGCCTTATTACCATTTAGCTTTTAAACTAAACACATTAAATTCCCTTGACAAGCGTACAGAGGTATATACAATAATGATGTAATGATAGCAAGGCAATAAATGCACAGGGAAAGAAGTAGAGGAGCCTCAGAAAATAAGCAGAGAAGAACAAAGAGTGCAGGAGGAATAAGAGGTAGATGGGGGGGTGATGTGTCAGAGAGAGGGGGAGAAAGGAAAAGAGTCTACCCAGCGGTGTTGAGAGGAATAACTGTTCCTCCTTTGCTGCCGTCTTTCCGCACGCGGCAATCACTCGAGGGACCACCAGCACAGGAATTACTGTGCAAATCACACTCAAACACACTTCTACTATTACACAAATACAGACTGATGCTCTCTTGAGCCCGACAAATATAAACATTTTATGACTAGTACTGATGTTAAGAAGCGAAATTTTCAATATCTGACAATACTGGATAATAGAGTCCAACAGTTTGATAGTGCTTTAATGACCAATACCTGTCTGATGTTTTAACTGCCAATTTCTTGGACTCATACAGCAGAAACCCAATGTAAAAGGATAATACAAAGGATACAAAATAATATTTTTAATAAAATGAACGGATGCACAATTAAATCTGAATTGGCATATTTTTTAAAAGAAAATCTTTAGTTGTGGAACTAATTTTAATCTATTATTAGATTTTCAAGCTCGGTACACACTTTTAAAAAACATTTGAAAATGGAGAAAGCTCCAGCCCTCACATATTTTCTATGTTTTTTCCCACTGTTTATTCTCTGACCTGCTAGTCAGGACTACTATATGCAGATAACAAAAATGCAATCTGGTTACAGTTGTGTTAAATATGATCTCTGACCACCGAATGAGATTTGAGAGATTCAATTGTAATCCACTCGCAACGTGTTCTGGAGTGTTTACATGTTTCATGCGGTTACCTGAAATCCAAACGTGATGCATTTAAAAACACAAGCTGACACAAAGTGTAAACAAGTATAAACATTTTCACCAGACAACCAATAAATCGGCCAGGCTCTAATTTTCTCATGCATATACACAGATACTTTTACTCACACAAAAACATACTTATCCTACTGAAAGTCAGACACACAACACTGAAAGCATAAAGCTCCTAGATCCAACTCAGTTCTGCTGCAGTTTGGACTCGATATAACCCAATTAAACACATACTCCCTCTAACTCATCAAACGAGACGGCCTCAAGACCTCCGTCTAAGGAGCTCCAGCACCAATTAAAACTCAAAATTCATACCACACTTCCTATACTTAAATCAAACATTATGAGGGGGAGAGTGCATTCAAATGGTCTTTGCTATTTCATTAACATCATGAATTTAATTTTTATCTCTCAGCCACACACACACACACACACACACACACACACACACAGACAGAGGGCTGATCTATATTTCTACAAAGCTGTCTGTATATTTGGGCCTGTGCTTCAAATACTGACCAAATGTTCAACCGGGTATTTTTCAAGTACTATCTGATTCATCAGCTATTTATCCATAATGACTGTGTTTGCTGAGCACTAGTGTAATGGCACAACATGCTCAATAGTGTTATACAGCAGATGAAACTAACCACACAAAACCACTGAAGGAAAACCGAGCATAATTTGAAGTCTAAGAGGGCAGTATTTTGTCTGATACTCCCCACATGCCATGTTAAAATCAGAAAGAAACAGAGGGGTGAGTGTTCCATTTTCATGACCCACCCAGCAGTTTTTTCCCCACCTCTACAAGTCTTTTTAAACTAAAGAATCTAGTGTAGAAAACTGCGTTTATCTTTTTTCCTATATTTGTATTGGAATTTATGTTGACACCTGCACCAACAAAAAGTCCTTGTACATTTTGCTCTGATGATCATCAGGCAGACCTTTTAAACATATACCCTTCTACAATGTGGAGATAAATAAGTCAGGGTAATAAGAAATCTGGTTGAGAGACTAGACCGTCTAGAGCTGAATGTACTGATAAAGAATTTCTGATCTGAGCTCTGCGCTGAATGTTTCATGTTCAGTGTGTACACTCACCCATGGCTTTGGTCTCCTCACCCTTGGCATTAAGGATGGAGAACTTGAACTTGGCACGCACTTCACTCTTAGGACAGCTGACCAGGAGCAAATAGAGAGACAAGTAATCTTTACTCTCCTCATCCAGCCCTTTTGGATTCACTCGCAAACACCTGCACAAAGCGGACAAGAGGAAAGTAGATAAGTCAGTGTTACTGATGTTCAAGTAATTTCTAGTCCAGTTTAAGGCCGTAACTATTGATTGTTAGTAATGGAATAATCTACCAAGAATTTAGACAATTAAGTCATCAGAGATTTTAAATATGAGAAAAGATAAAACATGGACTATCAGACATAAATAAGCTCTACATAGGCCTTCAACGATTCCAAAATTCTTTAGTGAATTGAGATCCCTCAGACAGGAGAACAGAAGAATTACAAATAAACAACATAAAAGTGCATAATACAAATCAAACAACTGCCAATTAATTACTGCAGATTCTTTAAGAAGATACATTTTAATTACTTTTTTTTCCAATCAAGGTTAGTTGTGTGATTGTGGCAGCCAATGTCTAGGCCTGAACAGGTAAAGCAGAAATCAAGTAGCCTCAAGTCTCATTAAGCTCCTAAAAGTTCTCACCATTTGAGCTTGTCATTGGCTCCTGAGGAGAAGGTGGAGCTTTTAATGACCTCGCCCATCTCCTCCCGACAGAAGCTAAAGTTGTTGATGGTCCACATGTAGGAAAACTTCACCACTTTGATCTGATACACATGCAAAAGCAAAAACACACACACACACACACACACACACACACACACACACACACACATTTATGCATCTGTGTCCCTTTCCTGTCCTTTTCTTTTGATATATTGGTAAATGGCGGCCAAGACTTCAAAAATCGGCCACATCAAAACTGACTTTCATCTTGATACACCATGGAAACAAATGGGTTTGAGGAAAAAGGGGGGAAAAAAGGTAAATGAACAAACACTAGTTTAGAAAGGAAAAGGGCAGACAGAGGACTAGCCCTATAGGTCTCTGCACTTCTGCTCACATGAGACTGGTATGTAATGTGCCACAGTCCCTTAAAGCTCACTGCTGCACATAAACATCATGTGTATGCAGATACACATATCCTTTGTTCATAGAAATTTCTCTTTCATTGTCTTTGTCTGATGAAATCACAGTGGCAAGAGCACTCTCTTTATTACACAGCAGGAATGGGCTTAAAAATTTGACTACTGGATTAGTCAGTCAAACCCACTGTGATTAAATTAGCTGATTAGTTCTTCTACTTTCTAGCTAATGACACTTAGTAGTTCCCAACTGACTACAGCCACAGCCCAACTCAAATAAACAAACACTACTCTACATTGCCTCAAAGTTTTATTTGCATACATCAAATAAAGAAACATTATGCCCTGCAGCACTCTAAAAGCAGTCTAGCAGGCTGTTAATCAGTTTGTCTTTAGACCATGATGTCTTCTAATAAACATGCTTCTGCTTTCTTTCATTGTATTTGTGTCAACCCAACTGATGAAAACACATTCAACACGTAGTGCTATATTTATGTCGCAGCAAACAACATGTGTTTTCGACAAATACAATGAAAGAAAGCAGAAGCATGTTCATTACTGCAGATTAAATACTTGATATCAGGAGATTACAAAATAATTGTGCCAAACTTAGTTATGGTTACTTTTTATATGGTATTTAACAGAATCGTTTTATTCTGTGGAATAAAAACCTGATTTGAAATCCGATGTGCTAACTCTCTGAAAACACTAATCAAATAGCTTGTCACGATTCAATTACTGGTAAAATGGCCATCACTATTACAGAGAGACATGTAGAGTACAGCATGCACAAAGAGATCATATTAAAAACATACTTCAATACTCACCTGTGTGTAACACCAGCTTTCGGCCACTGGGCCGCTGGTCATCTCAGCGGGAGGGGGCGGACTCGGGACCCTGGACATCGCCAGCTTTGAGCGTGTGGGGAGAAGAGGGCACTACAACTGCCAGCAGACAACGCCCCAAACACACACTCTCTCTCTCTCTCGCTGAGTAGCACTTCTCACAGTCTCGCACAAACTTTATGCAGACATAGCACAGCCGCCGCTAGGATCTGCGCACACACTGAGGTTCAAAGTCGTCCAGAAAACATGGAGAGAACATGGAGGGAGAACACAAAGAGCGTCACAACAACAGCAGAACCTGAGAGAGAGAGAGAGAGAGAGAGAGAGAGAGAGAGAGAGAGAGAGAGAGAGAGAGAGAGAGAGAGAGAGAGAGAGAGAGAGAGAGAGAGAGAGATTGAGTCAAGCCCTCTTATCACAATAACACCATGATGTACAGTATGAAGAACAGAATCGGCAATAACAGACACTGTGCCAAGTTATCGGCTATAATCCCCAAACAGGAGTTCCATAGATACTGTGTGTCAGGATTAGCGATGCAATAATATGAACATATTGATTCTCTTAAACAAGATAAAAGCAGCTACTCTACTCGAAATGAGCTGAGAATTACTGAGTAAAACCTTCAGTTCCAACTCTTAAATCATGCTCAATAGCAGTTTCTTGAATCTGAAGTTTAACACTTGAAATAATACAAAATTTGGTTAGCAGAGTAAAATGTACATCATTTAGTCAAACACTTCTGTTTAAAAACACATTTTGTAAAATATGAGTGCACAAAATTAGCTTAATCAGAACGTTTGTTACTTTTGATAATTAATATATAATACTATTTTATCTTCTTCCCTGAGGTTTATTGATAACACGGTCATAATTCATTTTAACATGACCGTTTTCCAACCTCTCTTGGACCTTCCAACATTTTTTTTTTTACTTTCCTTTTTATACTGGTATGTAAATTACCTATTCTCTGATTGGTTGCCCCATGTCACCAGCAAAGTGATCAGTTGTAGACAAACTTTTAGGCTTTTGTAGTAATGTATCCAGTTGTATTTTCTGTTTATGTAACCATGTTCACATCTACACATATTTTAACAGGAAAAAAGCCTCAAGGTGCAATTTATGTTCAAATGATATGTAAGTTGCTTGATGTGCAGCATTTAATGAACAAGTCTTCACTTTATTAGCTTTTTCAAGAGATTAGCTCCACTACAATAATGCTACTTTCTGCTGGCCTTTCAGTGAGAATCTTTATGTACCACTGAACACGCTAACACTCACTTTTTTCAGACTGGGTTTAACACTCCTTGTGGCATCTCTAACATATACAAATATTTAAAGTTTCTACAAAATTCAAGTAAGATATCTTTGTATGTAGCTATTTTTGGCTAAATGCAAAATCTAATTTCCATTTCTGTCTATCCAATATTACACTCGTTTAAATTTGTGAAAACAGTGTTTAAAATCTGCAATCGGAAAGGGGCAGATACTTCACTACTTAATCAATTAATCATCCTGAAAAGGCAATTTTGGCCCAAATTTGCTTAGTCAATTAAGGCTGCAACTAATTCATTCCAATTGGAAGTTATAACTGCAGCAAGAAAATCAAGCATGTCTAGCCAGAAACCACATTATTGAGCCAACAAGCTACAGAACAAGAGTGATGTTCAATCTATCAATAACATTCTGGTGAACTCCAGTCCAACACAGCACAGTCATTTCCACTAAGTGCTCAAGCCTCGGTACCAAAACTAATTTCGCAAAAAGCCCAGACTTACAGCTGAGCACTGACGCATCAAAATTCAGCCCAAGTTCGGGATGTTGTAGCAAATTTTACATAATAAATGTTTACTTGTCATCAGTTTCTAGCTAGATATGTTTTTCTTCTTCAGTAACCCCTCTCAGCACAAAAATCCTACTCCAACAAACTTGTCATTTTAATGTGACATCTGATTGCACACAAACACATGATAAGAAGGTCCACACGACTTAAACTGCACATCTGACAATATAACAAATCTAATGAAACATATCAACACTAAGTAAGACTGCTGTTTCTAAATGCATGAGAAACAACACTATCTCCAGAGATGCAGCCTTCTCCTCCTCCTCACTGTCCCAGGAGAATTACACCACAGCAGTAATTGTTTTCAGTGAGAATAGATACATCAGAAGAAGTGAACAATCTTTTTTTCACTTTTAAAATGTATGAAATTGCTAATTGTTAGGGCTGGGTATTGTCAGCAACATCACAATACATATCACAAAAAAGCCCTAATACAAGCTGGGTTAGTTTCACCAGAGGACCCGATAATGTAATTTGTGCGGGATTAAAGATCTGTGTAACTTCCACAAATTACCCCAAACAGCCCTGATTGAAACATCACAAGTCCATTGACCTCAGTGAGAACATTTACGGCAGCATTCTGCAACAGGAGCCATGCTGCCGAACAATAACAAAACATGCCGCTTAATAGCAAACGTGGTACAAACAGGACAAGAAAGAAGACTTTCCACCAAATGCTATGGATTTCAGTAGTCTTGTCATGAACTTGAGAATTTAGGAACTGGGTCAAATAAAGCTCCACTTAAGCTGTAGTTTTGTCTTCAAGCTAGAAAAAACAAAACCCAAAAAAATAATCACACACACACACACACACACATATACAGATCTCTGTAATCACTCCAATTACAAACTACAAACTCCCAAGGAACTAATTCAGCTCCAACAGGGCTTAACATACAAAACACCTGATCAGATATTTTTGGTCAATGTTTAACTTACAATTTGCTCTGAAAACTACAGTAAAAAAGAATTAATTAATAAGGTTGGACAGAATGATGTTTTTATATGAACACTTATTACAAAGCTGAGGCAAGTTTGAAAAAGAGCGGTGGAGCTGGTCAGAGCACAGAAAAGCAAAGAATGAGCTTTCTGCACTTTTATTCACATAAAGGCAGCAGCAGCCTGTGAGGCAACAGTCAGTAACTGACCACATAGACGTGTGTGAAGCCATCAACAAAGTAGTGCTGGGAGATTTTCATGATTAATTTGGTTAATTCTAATTAATGTTGTTTTCACACAATGTGTACAATTGAGTTTGCACATGTTTAGATTGCTTGTACTTTAATTAAAATACCAACTAAAAAACTCTTCAAAGTTTCAAGACGTACAAAAACCACATCTTAATAAAAATCTCTCACAGGTCTGTGCGCTGACCTTAGCGGTAGAGAGAACACACACACACACACACACACACACACACACACACACACACACACACACACAAACAAACAAACAAAAACAAAAAAACACTCCAAGATGAAGGAGCTTCGCAGAGGAGTGAGCTCATGCCAAAGAAAGGTGGAAACATCAGTTCAGTGGTGTGGAATTGGTTTGGATTCGAACAGTCAGATGTTGAACAAATTCATGTAAAGTGCAAGTTGTGTCAAAAGACAGTTGCAACCAAATGTAGCAGAAGCACGAATTTGTTCCAGCACTTAGGACACAAACACCCAGTGGAATGGGAGCAATGAGTGAAAAAACACCATGAAAATGAGCGGGTTTTCAGCGCGGATGGGAACACTAAAGGCCTCAGTACTCTCGCAAAATGAAATTCTCATGAAAGCGCCTTTGCAATCTTATAAGTGCCCATACTTTCTGCAGTTTTGTGTTGCCTCTCGCGATGCTCCACATGGCACGGTCACATTTCATGATAAGTTCCATGACTGCTGGAAACCAGTTCTTACACAGTTCTAACTATAGCAATGTTCATTTAAGGTGGAACGGGAAATTCAAAGAAGAAGCTGGTGAATAGAAAGCCAACTTCAGCCTTGCCCTCTTGCGAAACTTATTACAACATAACCTGTATGTATTGGTGCTTAGTACTAGTTAGTACTACCGAATAACAGACCTAACATTTTACATTTAGGAGATATTCATTGTTTATTTAACAAATACAGGTTTTACAGTGAAATACTATGTCTGCAGAAGCTGAAACTCCGCGTAACTACGCCTCCTTTTTCACGTCCAATCACAGGATTTTTCACAGAGTCTTCGTCCGCTGAGGTCATCCAGCTGCCATGTGCACGACATGGTGAACGAAGCCTCCGCACAACGTCTGCAGTTGTTCGTTTTTCTTTCGTTGGTTGTTTTTCCAATTACAGCAGATTGGTCGCTGAAACCAGGCAGACATCGTCTCCGTAAGAAGTCTGCTGACGCCTTTACCTTTCAACTGGCATCTCTCAAGCCTAAAATAGTAGATAAGTTTGTGGTCTTTTCAAGAAACCTGTAAAGAACTTTATGGTTTGCACTTTTCTTAATGTAAAGAGGTCATGCACAGCACAGTTTACTCATCCATTTAGTTTTCACCAGCAACACAAACACAAAGCAACATTATAAACAAACAACATTCTAAATGCTAATGGATAAGCGCAGCAGCTACAAACTAATAACTCAGAACTAAACTGTGTCTGTGAAAGTGGAACTAACTCAAGCACATGACTAAACGAATCTCACAGGCTTTAACAACAGTTAAAAAAGGAAACTGGACATCAACATTTTGGAAGAAATAATTGATAAAATACAAAATGAGCCATAATATTTGTGTAAGCTATAATGTCATTATTTACTTTATTCTCAATATGTTAAATTCAGCAAATACATAGTAACTGCACACTAAAATAAGTATTGTCTGTAGAGGATGTGAAATTAAGTGAGTAAGTAGTACTGTTTTTTTCCCCCTATAAGCTTGTAAAACCCCTGCATGTGACAGATGTTCTACACTACAGAAAAAACAGCCAAGTCTCAAAAATGAATAAATAAAATATTATAAGACAATATCATTTTCTAACTCAGCCCAGCTGGTGCAACATGTACTGAAAAAAAAAAACTTGTTTTGATGAAAATGAACAGCTCTTATAGAAATGTCTAACAATGACAAACAAACTGATTATAAAAATGACAATGCAGCCATGCTACAGTGTAGAACAACCCTAAAGAGCCACAGTAATTCTCAGATTGGGGATTTTACTGCTCTAAAATAAAACAACCAATTCAACTCACTGGCTAATTATCAGGCCCGTCATGAAGTACTTCAGGCATGAACTTTTAATAACAAGCTAAACAAACTAATACACTTCACTTCCTCCCTGTCTCTCATTGGCAAAAAACTGAAGCCACCTCATCACCTCTTCATCTTTTTTTCTGGCTCCTTCGTTCTATGCTCTTCTCTCTCACCTTTGTCACTCAACCTGCACCTCCCTCAGCCAGCAAGCAGGGAAGCGAGGGACAGTCCGTTCCTTTTTTCTTTAATTAGCGCCTGATTGAAAGGATAGATCATGGCCTGGTAGAACCTTCAAGAAATTATAGAACAAGTCGTAGAAGAAGAGGAGGAAGGAGAAGAGGGATTGAGAAACAGAGGGGGGGGAGGTGAGAGGAGCACCTATTAACGAGGAAGGGAGTGATTAACTACTGGAAGAACAGAACCAAAAAAAATGCCGTTAGTAACACATGGAGGAAGAAGAGAACAAGAGAAAGAAAAAAAAAGGCAGCAGGCAGACAAAGAAAAGGTCAGCTCTTAAAGTTTTAAGACGAAAAGTGGAAAGGGCCACAGAGCAACTGAACCCTTTACCCACATACCTTTACTGTCATGCTCACAGAGTTTAATTAATGCTCTAAGAAAACTTTGCTTCCTGAATTTGATCGTTACTGCAGGGCTGCAGCTTCTTCTGATAATCTTTTGACTAATCTGTTAATGATCAGTTAATCTGCTTCAATTAATTATAAAATACCTTCAAAAATAAGAACTGTTCTGGTAAAACTTTGAAACTCAAAGTTCATAGTTGTCCAAAGATTATAACTGCCCTATCTATGCTCTTTCTGCTAATGGGTTCCTTCCCAGCAATGGTTGGTAGGTTGGATAAGCCTTATAGTACAAAATATTAAAGATTGGGTTTAGAGCTGCTATGCCGAGTGTCCAGTTGATATGCTATGCTACAGAACTAGACTGCGTTGTTGTAGCTAAAGCAAACTAGGCAGGTTGGAAACAATAATGAAATTGCCACCATGCCATACCATAATCTATTCCATCTCTGTGATTTTTCACACATATACAAATAAATACCATTCAAAATAAAATGCAATCTATATTCATTTGGAACTAATAATGCAAAACAAGATTTTCAATGACATGTTCACGTTAAGCGAACAGTGGTGAAGGTTTAATTACAATTTCACACTGGGCAACACTTTAGTCACACGTCACACGTACCAGACATTTTGGTAAGTTTATTTTAAATTGTCTGTTCGAGGTTTACAGTCAATGATTTAGAAAATATTTCAACTAACTCTGAATATTACTGGGTTCACTTGTCAGCCCATTATGAACACCAGCTGATGCAGAAAATTTTAAAGCAATTACCTGCCAATACTGATATGATTCTGATATCATCATGCATCTCAAATTTGCGCTGTATTAAGATAAATTACATCACACTAACTTTAATGAGCATACCATGGACATCACTGCTTAAAAAATATTCACCAAGTGTTTTATTACAAAGCTGCGTTCACATTACATTGCTCAATTATTTCACAAATCTTACTAACTCGATGGTTAGGTAAGTCACTCGAATCGGTCATTAATGTGAATGAACTTGTGTGCTGAAATGATCCCATCCTAACCGATAATGTCCTGTGAATTAACCACTTTCGTGATGAGCAACAACCTAACTGACAGAACAACCCTTCATCACCAAGATACTGTGCTCTGAATAGCTCGCAGCTGTTCAGTACCACAGCTAGATGTGGGTGAAAAAGAATCAGACAAAAAAAAAAAAAGTCACACAAATTCTGATCTGACCATTTTAAGTAAGGTCACATGTGTGGGAATTGAATATGTATCTGATCTAGGAACATGACAGTAAAAGAAAAAGCAATAAAAAAGGTAAAAACATCAGATTGTGCCACTTGAACATGGTAATGGAAGGTCAAAAAGTGCATCATTGAACTGGATAAATTGCATTGTGAAAAAAAGTAAACATCTATAAACATATATAAATTACACACAAAAAACAATTATATAGAGTATACATAGTATACAGTACAGAGTATACATAGTATACATTACAGAGTATATATAGTACACAGTGTATATATAGTTTACACAGTATACATAGTACACAGTATATTATATATATATATATATATATATATATATATATATACACATATATATATATATATATATATATATATATATATATATATACACACACACACACACACATACACACACACACACACACACAGTATAAAGTAGGGGTGTACCATATCGTACTGTTCGCAATAATACCGTTATAACTTTCTAAACGATAAAAAAAACAATCCATATTGTGATAACAGTGATATTCTGACTTGTTGACGTAATGACGTCAATGGCATACATTCGTTGCGTGAGTCACAAACAGAAAGAAGCATGGCACAAAGCAGCTCTGTGATGGAGTTTCTCCCAAAAAGGGGAGTGACTTCAGTAGAGTGGAGATGGTTTGGTCATAAAATCTCATATGTACAACAGATCACAGTAATATGCAAGATATGCAAGAAGCCTGTAACAAAAGGGGGAAACAACTAATCTGTTTCACCACCTCAAGCAGAAGCACTCAATTGAGTATGAGGGAAATCAAAAATGGCTGTGTTTACATGCAAAGGCTTTTGCCAATCCGATTGAATACAAGCAGATTAGAGACTCAGACTGAGGTGTTTATGCTCGATCTAATCAACAATCTAACGAAAATCTTCGTTTACATGCTCACTACAAGTAATCCAATGCAAAATGACATGCATGCGTGGAGCAGCACTGAGAGTAAACGTTACCATGACAGCGAACATCACGTGATGTCCAGTCGGCGTGAGATGAGTTTCCAGTTGGTGCACTTGTGTTTTTTTTCATGGCTTTAAAATGATGTCAAGAGGAACACGTCGTCCGTCCCACTGCCGTCTTTTAAAGCTCAAGGCATAAACTTTGTCTCCTCTGCAGACCAGCTTCTGCTCCTGCCATGTTGAACAGTATAAACCTTTCGTCATGACACGCCGCACATGCGCAGAACGTACTTACACGTTCCGATTGGAGTGTAATCAGATTCAGGAGTTTACACTGCTATTATTCTTCTATTTAACAGATTATTTACAGGTTTACTCACCTCGCTCAATCGGATAGAAATTGTATTCCGAATATATATGATGTTTACTCTAATGATCATGATTTTATATGTTTGCCATTTTGCCCAGCCCTATTTCAAAGGCTTCCAACGTTGTTCACTTCCCACAGGTGTACTGACGTTACCAACGTCATTGATTAGATGTTTCAACTCGACAACTGGGCTGTCTCTCCTCGCTGTTTCGCTCTCCCTCATCGTTTGTCCTATTTGTATCTGATGAAAAACACTGTTGGCATTTTCACTCAGTGAGACAATAAAATATTAATCACTCAAGTTGGGGAACAAGTTGGTGCCCATTTGCAATTTAAATTACCTTAGACTTCCTGGCAATTAATTTGTGCGCGCGTCCGCTCGTGTGCGTCTGTAGTCATGTGTCTCCTACTGTCTATTTTCTCAACTTAATTTTCAATGGTATTTGTATCATGTCTATCGCAACTGTCAACTAATCAACGGGAACTCACTTGGTGGCAACATAATAATGTTCACAAAGCAGCTAACAATCGCTCAACTCTGTAAATAGGCCCTGATGACAGAGGATCTGAGCTAACACACACACAAATGAGCAAACATGCAGACACACACCCACACTCATATTTTATCAGTTGACGACAACAGATTACAGCCCCAGCTAAAAGCGTGTCAGGTCTGTAAGAGAAAGTGAAGTCTGCTAATCGAAAGCTTTTTTCATCAGACATCTTCAGACACTTCATTCATCACTATCTCCTCTCCTCCTCGGGCAGTGATGTACATGCTGACCGTGCTCGCAGGGAGAGTGACTAATGGGTGATAATCCACAAGACACAAAGAGAATAAATATTGACAAACACACACAAACCCATATAATTACTTGGTTTGTTATATTTAACACATTACAAGGAAAAGAGGGGAGATGGGAAGCACATGTATAGCCTGTTACAGCTTACATTCATCATCTAGCCAGGAACACCTTATTAACGTAAAGCAGGGATGAGAAATATGACTGTGCGCTATTGTTATCGTGATGAATTATGTTCAGAGACACCATAGTGTACACCTGAGCTCAGTTCAGAGGTATCATCAGCACCTATCAAGGTATAGATAAAAGTATCACCTAGAAGCCTGATCAACGGCATGGATAACAGAGCCTTTAAATGGATCAATGATATGCTGTGTCCAGGTTCATTATTTTCTTACTAAATACTTCGAAATAAACATGACATATCACACTTTCTACAATACTTCCTCTTCACACAAAGACAATTTTAGTGCATCAAAATAACATTTATTTTAGGCATTTATGCCTCCCAAAGTCTAATAATGCCAGGTGGTCTAATAACGTCAAGCATCTAACCAAAAACAGATTATATAAACAAGCTTTAAATAAAATGTAAATAAATTGGCATGATTTTATGTGTGAATCTTTAAAAATCATAACTGTGAAAATACAGCAGCATTTAAAGTATTCAACTCCCTAACAAACTTTTGTCTGTAATTCTCATTTCCTCAAATGTCATATGGCACAGCTAACAAACAAATTTTATTATGACATGATTCAAAAAAGAGAGTGGGCACGTTATTACACCATAAATATGAACACAAGTGACCTTCACGTTGCAAAGCCAAAGTCAGCAGCCCTTTCGCAGAGATTGGTTAGGCTTTACTAAGGCAGGTGGTGTGACCCCAGGAAAACCATGTTATTATTACAGTGATGTTTGTTTATTTGAGAAAAAAGTATGTTTAAACTTCAAGGACTTCAAAGTTTATACGGTGTCCAGGTTGAGACACTGGTTTTCAGTGATGGTAAACAGCTTCCATACCTACAGTGGTAAACACATATAAAATATTTTTAATTTATGACAAGTTGCACCACCTGACATTTTCTAAATGGTAAAATATACTACTGTTTTAAAATGAAATTTATACAATTATGAAAACAATGTACTGAATAAAATCTTGCACATACAAAAATAAAAGTCTCTTTAAATTTCAAAATTATCATCTGACCAAACAATAATCTGTGTACAATAACAGCATCATAGTATTTTTGCCACATCACGTTGTTCTTAAAAATTTAACCAAGTCTTAATTAGGAAACATATATAATTAAACATCGACAGTGAAAAGTTTGAACACACTTCATGGAATATGCATTTTTTTATAATCCCAAAGCCACTCTTATTTAAAGGTTTATTCCTTAATACAAATAAAATTAGTTTCCAAGATAAATACAAATAGTAAAACTGATGCACAAATTGATAAACATTTTTTTAAATCTAAATTTAAAAAGTGATTAGATACAGGGAAAGTGAAGTTTGTGGGTTTTCCATGTCTTATACCCTTCATTCTAAAAATCCATCTAGAAGCAAATAATAGCAGAATGTCTTATCTCAGGGAGACTTTTTTTGTTGTAACACAAGGACAAATTATATCATCACCTCAACATGTTAAAAAAACAACAAAAAAATGAATGGAAAAATGAAGTTGGTTAAGGAAGCAATCACTTAGTTTTTGTTATAAATAAAGCTGGCTATACTAAGATAACTGAAGTCCAAGACTAGCTGGGTGATTCCCTCAGAGGAGCATTAAGGCCCCTGTGGATTAAACTGATTGATTGGATGTTTAAGAGAGGATCCGAAAATAAATTACTATGTTTATTATTTAGAGTGGATTAAAGCCTAGCCCTGGCAGAGGACAGTAGCCTGGAGTGCAGACCTTCAAGAGTTCAGGTGTTCACATTTAAATCTGCAATTTCGATTCACCTGAATAATAATGCCAAAGTAGGAGAGCCTAGCCCTGTGTGCTCTTGCTGATATGAGCTTTGGTGTTAGCAGAGCAGAGTTTGGGGTGGAGGAGGAGACGGCTGCCAGGCGAGGCGATTTAGCCCTTCAGGAACTCATTACAGCAGCCGCTAGCCTGCCAAAATAATTAATGAATTAATGAAAGGAGGAGAAAAAGCAACCCACACGCAGCGGCTCTGGCCTGAAAGTCTCTTTTAGTTGCGACTTGAAAGAGAAACATCAAATGCAGTGCCACCCACAAGACTCTCCCTCCGGGTTCTACTTCCTGTGGAGGAGAGGAAATGTGTCCCATCCCATTTTTCTTAAAAATAAATAAGTAAATAAATAAATATATAAAGCCCATCCCACTAGCCAAGTCACCAGATTTTCGTCAGCCAGGGGGCAGAGCTCTTTGAAAGAAAGGCCTAACACCTCTAAACCCATCAATCACAGTCTGTACTGTCTGCTGCTACCTGACTCTCTCACAGCACACAGAACAGAAAGTAAACTCTTTCCCTCTCTGTTTTCGTCCATTTAAACCTTTAGCAAACATATATAAGCATGTCCAGAGACAAAAACACTTTAACTAGGTCTAACACAGAGTCCCTGTACACACCTGATATTACCTTATGCCTCAAATTATCTAATCACAACTGGGCAGTGAGACGTAAAGTCGTTTACTCCTGGCATTTCCATATGTTTCGAATGCGCCTCCAGTGAAAACGTAGAATTAGATTTCATGGCTTGAGGAAAGGAACTGCGCACATTTATTATGCCAGTCTTTCGCTGCATGTGCTGTCAGACTGGACCTCCAGTGAGTCCTTGTTCATGTACATGTAAGAACTAAAGCTGCACCATATACACGCCAAATGCAATGATCAATAAAACTGCTGGAAATCACAAAGACGATACAAAAAGTATGATTAAAATAATTTGCCTCTGACTGAATGTTTCAGAAATCTAACAGTTCTCTTCTTTAGGCAATACCAACCATAAAACATATAAATAGATTTATATATACACACACACATTATATATATATATATATATATATATATATATATATATATATATATATATATATATATATATATATATATATATATATATACACATACACACACACACACACACACACACATTATATATATATATATATAAACAAAAGCTCATATTTCCATTTTTCAGTGTTTGACATAATTTGGAAAAAAAAAAAATCAAATACTTAAGTCTGATCTATTTCTGTTAGCTAGAGAACATAAATGATATATTACTGACATATAATGTCCATATCACTGAACCCATACACACCTTTGACCCACAAACTCAGTAAGATGAATGTTTTACATAATCATTCTGGCTCCATGAGTTTTTGCAGCAAATGTGCACAAACTGCTTTAAATGATGTTTAATCTGAATTATTCACACAATTATTACTATTATCTGAGTTACTACGCACTCAAGCCCACAATGTCCCTGCTGTGCCTCCCTAATACATCATCCAGCCCAACTCAGAAACAACCACATGAGCAGCTCAAGTGTCCGAAAGCTGGATTTTGTCCTGATTCTATTACCTACCAGTCTGTCTTAGTCTCTCTCTCGCTCTGTCTCTGTCTGTGTGTCCTCTCATTAGTACACAGAGTTGGCGCTCTATTGTTTGTGTTAACAGTTTGCCCTTGCATATTGCTCCAGTGTGATCAATTAGACTGCTCACACTCCAGTTTACACCACATGGGAAGAAAAACTTGCACAGTCTAAACACCCAACTCCACACTCTGCCCATCCATCCAGCTCTGCACTCGCTCACACAGCTGCTCTTTCTCTTCTAATTAGAAATTGATTATACACTTCACAATTTCTAATATTAAGATAAAAACAGAGGCTCAAAATACTCAAAAGGCATTTACCTATACACAGAGAGGTACACGCTCATGTTAGAATGAATGTACACTAGAGGTGGGAGGGGAAAATAGATACAAAAGTATCAGTATTTTGAGTTTTTGGGCCCCAAGTACAGATTTTACAGGGGAAAAATGTCCACTTAAAAACAAAGTTAATTTAATGTAAATCTATTTCATACTGGTGTATGAGTTTAGCATGTACAGGATGACTATGTTAAATCATTCCAAGTCTTTACAGTTTTCGTGAAGTAAATGAAGTTGCGACCTCTATCAATTCGTCTTTTAATTACAGTAAAATACTTAAAAAATAGGAAATAATTAGCATTTAAGATGTCAATTTTGTCACAATTTCAATATATTTTGATATCATTATGACAATAACAAACAATATTTAAACCACTTAAACAAAGGGACAGGATTCAACGTTTTGTATATGTTTTTTGCATGTAACATTTCAATAGTAAGTACAAATGATTGGTGTATATTCCTCTCTAAAAGGAATTCACTAAAGGAGTTCACTACAATTGCTGCCTCACTCAGGCTAATGATCACTAGAGCTAGCTTGTAATGCTAATGTTAACTCCAGTGAACAACTTACTTTGTCTTTACGATGAAAATCAAATTACTTTTTGTGCAATGTGCTGAAGAGGGGCTTGTGCTCCATTGTTTCTGGTGGGACTTCTTTCCCCAGTAGCCTAACTTGGTTCGCTGCACACCCATACAGAATGACAGCTCTATGGAAAAGTTTAAAATCCCCTGGTCAAAACACACAATTAGCCGATCTTGAAAATCTATTTTTCTTTCCTTTCACTGTAAAACAAACACTTACTTAAGCTACCAAACTGTCTTAAAATGTGGAGATTATTAGAATAGCAACTTCTCAGTTCTCCACTCTGCACATTGTGCTACCTTATCTGAACTACAATGAACTTAACTTTTCAAGGAAGTGATGATACATTCTTTTTTTGGGTTAAAACAGTCCTTTATTTTTTAACAAGGTTCTAATGCTACATTGTGATAATGAGCAAATGTTATCCTGCTCATTACATCCTAATGTATCTTGTATATCTTGTATCAAGCTGGGCAATATGCAATTATGATGAATTAAACTCTTATAGGAAGTCTACCCACTTGCTGGCCATCTTAGCAACAACCTACTTATAATAATACAGTTGGTCACTTATCTAACTATAGACAAGATCCACAATCTGCTCAGCAAAGCATACTGTGACATGGCTGTATTGATGTATACTGTTATATTGCCCACCCCTACAAAAAAAACCAACACCGCCATGTTATGGTGTACTTTTTAGGACTTCCTAGGGCTCAGATAAAGTGGCTTTGAGTCACTGGAAAAAGTCACACCTCAGACAAAACAACCATAGACAGGAAAATGATAGGCAGGTTTGAAATCACAGGTGCAATCTTACAAAAATATAAAAAATGTTTGTGGTTGTGGCTCAAACAACAGGCACAAATGTATTTCTCAGGTTGTTCCTTGTACAACAAAGAGTGCTTTTTCCCCCACATAACTCATTTAGAAAAAATCGAGGTGGATCTTCTTAATGAATAGTGGGACTTTCCGTAATGCAGCTGTCATGTGGAGTGTTAGACAGTGAACAGCCTCTGCATTGCAGCAATCAGCATCTTTAAAAAAAGAACAGAATTGTATTGTGATATTGTATGTTGGGGCCTCTATGGATTCACACATATAAAAACACAGACACACAAAACTGTCTTTCTACATAGTGTTACCTCAGAATCATTACGGTCTTTGTTCTCACTGCATGTCCTGATAAATTGTGCTTCATACCAGAAAGGCTAGACAGTCCATAGGATGCATAAACTACACAGGAGAAGGATAAATAAGGTGACTAGTTGAGCAGCAGAACGAGACATGGACACAAAACTCGTCACCAAGCACTAAGTAATAATCTCCAGTTCTCTCACCACCACAGCCAGCAGTTTAGCAGTTTTTAGCTATAATGAGAAAGGGAAAGAGGAACAGGGAGGAAAAAAATGGGCGGGGGACAGTGGCACAAGGAAGCCGAGGGGACATGAGAGGTGGAGCGGTTAACTCACTGCCTGTAATTATGTGATTTATAATTAAAATGCAAATGCACTGCACTGCCAGTCTATTAGACGTGATCAAATTTCACCGCAATTCTCTTCCTCTTCCTTTCTCTACAGCATACTCCTCTCTCATAAGAATTCTGTAAAAGTATAATGCCAGTATTACTACAAAGATCCTTTACATGCCTCTAATCCACTTTTCTCCATTGACAGCACTGTGCAGACAGACAATGCTGTCTGACGTCTTCTTAAAGCAGAATTCTGTTAAATTTTAACAAGCATCATCTTCCGCATAGCGCTGCAAAGTGACCTTGCTTTGTGCAATAGTCTTTATCTCCAAAATTCAAAGACATTTAAAGGGTGAAACCATTGCAACATTTCCAACAAAAACAATTCATCATGATTGGTTCATCCAAATATGCAGTACATTAAAAAGAGCATGCTCTGTAATTCAATCACAATTAAAGCTAATGTATGTAATCTTCAAACCTCTTCATTAGAAAAATAATCTCCATTTCTTATAATGAAAGCCTAAATCAACAAACCTCATCCAACTCATTTATCACTTTCCTATTTCTGTGCTTTTTAGATGTTAAATCTGAAAAATGTTTAATTAGCATAAATGTCATTAACTACCATTCAATATTATTAATTTGAAATTTCATTAGACATCACACCCCTCATTGCTGAGGGCTACTTTTGAGCCTGTTAAAGAGAAAAGAAGGGTTTCACACTATTACATTTGTGAATGTGGTGTCCCTTCATGCCCTCCACACACCCAGTTAGGGGTTCCCTAAGGCTCACCCTCAGGTCCTTCCTTAATTTGCTGCTGCACTTCAAATGCTGGCTTCAGCATAAATGCCACAGAATTAAAACAACACACGAACAGCAGTAGCAACATACGATCTTCGCCCAAATGGATCATTAGTCCTTTTTCAATTCAGACCAAAGATAGTCACAGCTGGAGAAAGAGGCACAAGGAAAAAAAAAAGATGAGAAAAAAACAGGTATAAAATGCAGTTTTTTTTTTTTCCCCCCACAACGTCCTTCAGCTTGACTTTGCCAGGTTAACACATTTCCAGCATCAATTATCCATCTCCAATGGATTTCAAAGATGTTTTTATTACAGCAGAGCAGCACAATTAGCAGGAGCTCTTGCTCATAAAAGCCAGCAAAACAAAGCACGTCTACAGCTATTTTTCTCTGCTCTCCTCAGTTGTGTCTAATCTCTGCTGATCCTTCTCTCCATACATAAACACTTGGACAGTCACACATTCAGCTGATTCAAAAACACCCATGCTTTTTCCCCAACCAAGCTTTTGAGTTCCCAGCATTCTCTCTTTCATGCTGTGCCAATTTATTGGCAAGGAAGTCAGAATCACCACCTAGTATGACTTGCATAATATACAAGATAGTTTTCAAATTCTCTTTAAAAAGAATGAATAATAAGTGCATCTTAGAACACGTGCTAACAAAATACATCCTACTGCTACAATAATCCATCAGTCAAATCTCTAATATATACAGAAATTATACGGTATAACTCATGCATGCTGAACGCCAATGGCAAAAAGCAATCCGTTTGACCTTGCCAATAATAAAATAATAAAATAATAAAATAGGCATAATGCTAAAGTGTTAACAAAGTGTGACAACCAAAATTGCAGAATCACTTTCAAGTCAGACCTGTAATACACTACAGAGCTTCAATCTAGCCTGACATTTTAGTCCAAAACCTAATACAGCCCAAGAATGTGAGTCCAATCTGATCTCACCGGATCTGAACCACTTAAGTTTTTAATCCAAAACTGACATGGGCTCATCAAAATCCTATTGAAACTCAATCGAAACAGCCCATCATCACCCATCAACCAAACAAAACCTGACAGGATGGCACTGGTTAAATTAGACCATAGCAACAATACCAGTGGAAAAATAAAACATATTAAAAGAAATAAAAAAATATATGTTGTCACTGTCCAAAATTAAAAGCATCTTCATTTTATACGGTTTTCATTTTCTACATCATCTGAGCACACAGAGTGCCCTCGAAGTGTGTGATAAATTTATAATGAATGGACAGAAATGCTTCAAAATCGCCTGGAATAATGTCACAAGTTACATTAAAAATAAAGAACATTTTTGCCCCTGTAAAAGATGCCATTTTGGAGATGCCATTTTTTTTTTTTTAGATTCAAGGTACCTATGTATAAAATAATAAGATACAATAAATTAATCAAGAACACAAGTTTATATTCTGCTCTAACAAATTTATTTATCAATTGATGTTTCTGAACGTCATCCCAAAAACTTTTTTCTGGATGAACTTCCCATACACCACTGCCTTAATCCCTGTGAACTTTTTTCTTTTAGTGAGAGTGGGACTGGTGAAAATTCACAGGTGTATAACTACAGAATATCAGATTTAAAACTGTTTTAAGCTATGAAAGCAGGAAAGCATGAAAGCATGGAAAACACAGACTTAAATCTGTCAAAAATGTAAGGAGCGCTGTCAGAAATACAGCATGAAATTCACTCCTGACCAACATTCATCCTGAAAATGATGAACGCAACCAAAGCCAAAGTGAGCATTCAAGTCCCACTGTATTACACCCTACTGCAAGGTGCCAAACCAGAAATCATCAGTCTGTCATTTTCTGACACTTACTAAACCTGGTAATGAACTGATAAGCTGTATCAGCTTGTTAGAATAAGGAATTTACCAAACTCTGCTAGTTCCTGCCCTCTAAGAGCAGATTTAGGCCCCTGCCTTAAAGTGAACGCCACAGGTCAGGGGTCTTACAAGCCTGTGAGACAGCTTCATACATTGTTAAAACCTAAAATGAGAAGAAAAAAAAAGCACAACATCCAAGAGGAACCATTAAAACGCACACTGAACAGTCATGGCTGTAATTTAGCTACAACTAACTCTAGCTCTTATCCTAATTTCGATCGATAGCTAGTTTAACGTGTCATGCTCCAGATTAATTTATTATACAAGTGTAGATATAGTGATATAGTCAGATTTAAGGAATTAATAGAATTATCAAACAAATCTATAATGGAGAGTATGGACTCTCCATTCCCACAAAATCACCCGCAAAAACTTCTCACTTTCAAAAAAAATTCCAATGCTATCAGTCATTACATAATTAATGTAAGGTTACTTAATTCATAATGAGTTAAATGTAAGTTTACTTAATTTAGATTAAGGCTAAAATGCTTATAAAATGTTCCACTACAATAGTAATAACAATAACAATAATAATAACAATAATAACAACAATAGCAGTTATGGTTTGTGGAGACAGAAGCTAACAAACAATGATAATCAGTTGCACTTAAATGAGTGCATATTAGTTATAAATCATACTTGGGGGTGGGGGGTTACTTTGTACCAATCCCCCTTGGAGAAGGCCACCTGGCTAGTGGTGCCCAGGCAATTTGAGTTTGTGACCTCTGCCCCAGGTCCAAAAATGTCCATAAGGCTTCTCTCATTAGTGGATTCAACACCTGAAGGTCACTGAACGCTGACACCACTGTTAAAACGTACACAAACAGCCATGTAAGCTCTAGCTCGAGGACTTTAAGAAATTGGCCTGTGGAGCAGTGGAATCACGTGCTTTGGAGTGATGAAGCACCACTGAATACCTCTGGGATGAGTTAGAGTGCCGTTTGTGAGCCAGACCTAATCGGCCAGCATCACTGACCTCGCTGATGACCTCACTTGTGGTTGAGTGGAATCAAATCCCAGCAGTAACGTTTCAACATGCAGCCGTAGGTCTTCCCAGAAGAGTAGAGGCAGTTGCTGCAGCAGAGGAGGACCAAATCCCTATTAATACCCTTGTTTTGGGAGGAAATGCTGGAAGAGCAAGTGCCTGGACACTTTTAGATATTTTAGGGCTCCCAGACTGGAATCAAGCTTTGGACTAAACGGCTTCCTGAATGGAGATTCTCCATTTGAAACATAAATCTAGTCCAGCACTAGGCTTAAACCCCAAGACTTTTAACGCAACATTTAGTCAGGCTAACGGGTGGAAGGCAATTTGCTGTCTAAAGCAGCACTATACAATCTATAATCATGTAATACAACTTTCTGTAATTTAGCTTTTAGAGACATAACATCTAAACGTCTGGTTCCTTTCACCACCATTGTAAACAATTCTGAACAACTGTTTACAGCTTAACCATGCAGACATCTGAGGGAAAAAAAATATTTAATTTCTCTTTAATAGAGAGGTCTTGAAACCCAGTGTCATGACCTGAATTTTGTAATCATTGCTCTGAACTGTTGATGTAACTGACCGAGTGCCATACCTACCAGTGATTACAAAATCCAGGACCAGAAACTGGATTCAAGGTGTGGATTTGAAGACCTCTGCATTTTCACATAATAAAACAAAATGAACTGCTATGCAACACCAAAATCTAAGAATCTGTTTGCTCTCATTCCAATTCTTCAACACCTTTCCAAACAATTACAAATATTAACACTAAAAACAGAACCTGCATGTTTTCAAAGAAGGAAAAGCGAGCAGAAAGACAAAACAACAGAAAGAGACAAAGACAAAACAAGAGAGGACACAATATAATAAAATGATCTAGTAAAAGAAACTAGGAAGAAAGACAATATCTACTGCAGAATATGGGGAGGGATGTAAAGTGACAATTTTGCTTCACTACAAATTAACACACACAAGTATAACACACACAAACAAACACACACACACACACACACACACACACACACACACAAAACAGTGTAGCTCTGAGCAGAGCCAATTAAGATCAAGTGTTCCTTTAACCTGCCATTCTGTCAAAACAGTGTGGATAAGCAGAGTGATCAAGGCCAGTGAGCTGCCACACCATGCATGCTACTCTATTCTACTTTCTCTTATTTTCTTTCTTATTATCAATTTTCTTATTTGATGAAAAAGGTCTGATTTACATCTAAAAGTTGACCAACCATGCATCATTTTATAGCAGCAAATATATAACATCCCCTTGGTTGATGGAGTTTTTTTTTTTTTTGTATGGTCAAGCCTCACTTTAGGAAATGGACTGGCTTGGCAATTCTGTGCTGTGCATAACTTCACTCTCAGAAAAAAAGGTATGACACTGTCACTGGGGCAGTACCCCTCTTGTCACTGTGGTGGTACCCTCAAGGGTCCATCTCAGTACCTTTAGTCAGGGAACATAACTACCATAATCTACTGAAATGATATTTTCTAAGTTGTACTGACTCCACACACCCCGTCTCATCTCCAGGCTTTTTATTTTAATGCTCTGATTTAAAACATTTGGTTATTAAAAGGTACAAATATCTACTTTTCCACTAGGAAAAACTCATGTAAGGTACACCATTGGACCTTAAAACCACTGCTGTACCTTTGAGGGTACACTTACATCGTTTGTACCTTGATGAATGAATCATGTACCTGCATGGTACCTTTATTTCTAACCGTGTTGCTCACAGTTTTAATGCAACTTAACAGGGGACTGCTGCTTGCTATTACAAGTATAACCACTATTTGCCCAAAGCAACATGTAAAATGAACCTACATAAAGACCTGATTTTCATCTGATCATGCACTACTTTGTACTTTTTGCCATTTTTTGTCATGTTTTGACACTGAAACAGGTTAAAAAAAAATTTAAAAAAAATCAGAAAGGCAAATTCAAACGTATATACAAAAGAAAAAATCTAAACCTGAATTCTGAATAATCACATAAAACAGGGGCTGAAACAAGTAATCATTAAAATTCAATAAAATCGAAGACCACAAGGTCATTCAAATCCACATATTTCCCCTTTTTAAAATCAGTCCATTGGGAAATTTTTGTTTGGAAAGCTAAAAGTTAAATGCTGGTCAGTCATCAATAACAAGCCATCTCCCACAAACTGCATACTGAGACAGTAATGAGCCTATTAGAACAAAAAAAAAAAAAAAAAAAAAAATCACAAGAATGAAAAACAGTTACTCAAAATGCACCCATAAATGACTTTTTCCCAACAGTTTCTGCTTTGTTTTGTAACCTCTTCACTCTTCAACAGTTTCCCAGTGCGGTACAAAACTGAACATTAACCCGCATTAAAATAGAGCATATTCACCAATATGGAGACTACAAGGTCCAAACTTTGTAGTTTTAACTGAAATTCACATGTTTCATATGCAGATAAGTAAAACATAATTAAATCCAACTGGTCAACTGATAGAATTTTACTTAACCAAAAATGCTTCACGACAGTCTACGAAACACAGTGCTTAGCACACCTCGATAACTGCATTAATGAAGGAATGAGTGTCAGACAGAATGTAGTTTTATGCTATTAGTATGCTATAAGAGAGAGGGGAAAAGAGTGAGATCTGGATGAATTCTAAACTCTGAAAAAACATATATGAGTGTGGGGGGATAGGCAGATGTGCTATGCTCTTTTAGGTGGATAGAAGAAAGGAAGCATTGTTAATAAGTTCAGTTGTATCTGTCTGCCTTCCCCTTCAAGACACCTGCGACATTTCAACAAGCGCAAACGTCCTTCTTTCTCCCAATTATCTGATTTAGACCCTACACAGAACACACAAACACAGACAGCCTTCCACTTTAGTCCAATCATAACATATAATTCTTTATTAGTTCAACTGTCTCTCCTTCCAGATCAAAAAAAAAAGATTATTTTAAATAATACTGCAAAGAAGAAGACAAACACAGTCTCACACACATACGCAAAACAAACTTTTAATCACATTAAAATCTGAATTCCTCTCACACAGGACTGCAATCATTGGTGGATGATGGGCCAAAATACAAATTTCATGATACCTGAAGACATTTTCACGACATACGATAAACACTTATTGAATATCTATCAAAAGCTATAAATACCATTTATATTCAAAATGTCACATGCAGCGCTGCACTAAACCCAATTTACCAGGCCTAATTACATTTTCTTTGTAATGAAACACAGTTGTTCTGTGTTTAAGTAATGGCGTAAAACTTGATGACTCGGATTTCTGTTAACCCTAAAACAGTCATTTTATTTACTATCCAAACTTCCACATGTGAGTTTTTATATGTAAGGCTGATGATGAAATAGTGGTAAACCTGAAAAATACCTTTTTTGGGGGAATTATTTGCCCCTCAATGTCCTGCATCTCTAAGAATCTATGCTTAAAAATACATTTTAGGCCAAAATCTTCTTTTAAAACTACTGTAAAACAGTGTCTCAGGCATCAGACAGTGTATGTGTAACTATTTAGTGTAATAACCTTCTATGAAGTAACATGTGAAGGCATTAAACTCTGGTAAATGTCTGGTTCCTATCACCATTCTGACTTTGTAAGCTTCTCTAGAATTGACACAGTGGCACTGCAGTGCACAACTGTGACAATGCATCATGGCAGAGATGTGCACTTATACAAACTGCATTGTTTGAACACCAAAGTTTACAGCACTAATCAACAGCTCACTACAGCACTCTTCCTGCCTTGCAGCTCTGTCAATACTAAGCTGTGCAACAACATAGGTTCTTTCCGTTTTGTTCAAAACATCATGAGAATACCTAATTGCGAACCTTGTACTGTATAAAGTCACAGGCTGAGTGTGTCATTACACCCATGCATCGCTAATATCGCATAAGGCTACAATACGCAAATGAGCCCTCTAATTAATCACACACAGAAAACAAATCACATTACTGGCTTCAACAGATGAAATAAATGTTAATTATACCAACAGTGTCCTCCAATAAAGACAGCAAGATTCCCTCAACCTGAGCATCTTACCAAAACACAATATATGCACTAATTATATACACGTAGCTCCCGTAATATCCACTATATCAATGCATTATGGAGCGTGGAATGACACTAACTACAGCAAGAGACACAACTCAACAAAACGTGTGGATATGTGGTGTAGATTATGCAGTGTCAGGCAGGCTAAGTGTGGGGAGAGATTAGCATCTGGAGTTAGGTGTTTCTTTTTCTTGCATACCCTAGCCATCTTTAATGAAACAGCCTGGCACGGTAGGTTCATTTCACCACCGATGGTCTAATACTGATCTACAATGAAGCACTAAAATGCAGGCATTAATATTAATACTGAACACATTTGTTACGCCTGCTAGCCTGTTATCACAATGTTTGCTTAATTTGAATTTTCGAAATTAATCACAGGCCATGTTCCTGCACTTCTCTGAATATGTATTCGTAACTTGCTCACAGTTTTAGTGCAGCTGAACAGGGAACTGCTGCTCATCAGAGCTGTGACTAACCACTCCTTGGCTAAAGCAACATGTAAAATGAAGCTAGGTCAGAAAGTGATGAAAGAAACAACAACAGTAGTCAGGGGAAAGCAACCCACTCACATCGTTTCTGGCAGGAGGATGCAGCCTCTGCCAGTCATGAAAGTATGTTCTCAAACTGAGGGTGGCACCTGCAAAAGTCTAACCTAGTCTGGTGTCAAAGTCTAATGCAGGGTTTCCCCAAATCCAGCCTGGAGTGTTTTATTTCCAACTTAAATCTAACACTTGATGAAGTTGATGGAGGCCTGTAGGAGCATCTGAATATTAGAGGTGGTTGAAACTAAACTCTAAAGGCCGGTTCAAGACCAGTTAGGAGGGCTCACGACTTACAGCCTGACTGATATGAATCAGTTCCAATAATATCAGTAAATATTGACACTTGATGATTTAACAAATAGTCACAGATAACATACCAATAATAATAGACTTCATTAGTCAACGACAGACCTGTCCAGGGTGTATCCTGCCTTCTGTCCAGTGACAACTGGGATAGGCTCCAGCACCCCCTGTGACCCTGAGGAAGAAGCGGCTTAGAAGGGGTGTGTGTGTGTGTGTGTGTGTGTGTGTGTGTGTGTGTGTGTGGTCAAGAACTGAATTCAAATAAGAATTCAATACAGGAATAATAATAATAATAATAATAATAATAATAATAATAAAAAATAAAAATTTAATTAACAAAAAAACTAAATCTGCAAAGAATTCTGGGCACCCCCAGGACTGCAATATATACAATATGCTTAATTATTTTAAGGATTGAGAGTTTAACAATTGAGAGTACATCTACATTATTATTCATCATAAACTTGCAACACAGATTGGCCAAAATAAAAAATGTGTGAGTTTGGAGCTAAAACTGGCAAATTCAGTTCAATTAATTAACATCTGCACAAAATAAAAGTTGATTTATTGAAATTCATTAGGGATAAATTACTCAGCCAAGATGCTACTTAACACAGCTGCATGGAACCATGACTTGTAACATTTATTTTAACACACCTTGCTTTCTTGTACTAATCAATCCATAAGACCTTGCTACTGGTATATTAATGCTGTACTATGTAAGATGTCCTTGTTTAAATTAAGAGTCAAAATAAAAAAAAAATTAAAAGATACTGTGAGTAAAGACTAAAATTATCATTAACATGTCAGAAAAGTCAGGTTGGGATTTTGCAGGGCTTTTTCAGGTCATGTCATACATCTTTAGGCATCAATGTTATACAGTCTGTGTTATAAGGTCCAATCAACATTATATTGTTGAAGATTAAAATTCTAGATTATTCACTCACACTGTTGGAAGACCCGTCCTTCATCAAGTTTTGAGTTCTCTTTGAGTTCTCTTTAATACTCTTCCAACACGCTCACAATCATCAGATTCATTTTCTCAGGGAAGGAGTCTGAAATATACCCAACATTACAAAATGTTCTTCTGCACATTTCCCTAACATTGCCACCAAAGAGGTCACCAAAACCCCACAACTTACAGCTTTAAACAGCACATTGAGGGACACACAGAGAGCAACAAAACATCAGGCTTGTGAAATCCACTATACCAAGGTGGGAGAAAGATGGTGAATGAAAAAGCATGAAAAAACAAAAGATGTACACTATTTCACTGAGCGCTGTCTGCCTAAGACCTGTACACTGTTACAAATAAAGGTTCTGTGCAGGTACACTTTTCATTCATCAAGGTACAAACAGTGTAAATGTCCCACAAAAGGTACTACAGTGGTTTTAAGTCCAACTGTGAACCTTCAATAAGCCTTTTTTCCCCCAGGTGAAAAGTGCATATTTGTATCTAATATTTTGAACAGAACAATAAAATAAAAGCCTGGAGATGTGTGGAGTCAATACAACTTAAACACTATTTTAATGGATTATGATACAATTATGTTCCTGACTAAAGGTACGCAGATGTACCCTTGAGGGTACCACCCTAGTGACCAGAAGGATACTATGCCAGTGACTGTGTAAAGAGTGTCTCACCTCTTGTCCACCTGAATTCCTATGTACTCCAGTAATAATTGTGATCAGCTGATGTGTTACAATGTGTAACTAAACACGTACAAGGTGTTAAATCTCCCCCTCACTCTTTCGTGGGGACAGAGGTTAAGTGTTCCTGAACACTACACTAGTGTTGTTCTTTATAGAAGAGGCTCAGGGCAGCAGCACAGCTCTCTCTCCTCTCACCACTAAATCACTCTAAATGCCAACCAGATAACACACACACACACACACACACACACACACACACACACACACACACACACACACACACACACACACACAGAAATTCCTCCCATCTCTCCAGTGTCTAAGGTAAGAGATCAGGGAATGGACAGACAGAAGGAGGGAGCAGTCTGGAGAAAGAGAAATAAAGAAACAGTAAGGAGTGACATTTAAAGCTGCACAGTTTGTAATCAAAATGTCTTAAAACGAATGATGCACAAACACAGTTCTCCCACTCAGTTAACGACCTTGGGCTTCAAACCAACACACTAAAATAAGTCAAAGTTTCCCTTCCACTGCCGCTCCAACTCTAGCTCTGAGTCATTTGAAGCTCAACTCTGAGTAAAGTCAGAGCTAAAAGTTCACACTTTGCAGCAAAACATCTTACATATGGATAAACCTAGAAATCAATACAAAATAAACCGCACTGAGTCAGATTAAAGCAAGCCGGTGAGGTCATTAAGGACAGACACATTCTAATTTACTTGCCAACTAACCACTAATCGTAAGGGTCAGGTCTGCATAACATGGACAAAATACCATATTGTGGTTGTGCTGCTACGTATAATTAACGTTGAATCAAAACTTTATAACTTTTTTTTTATACTATTTAAAGACACCACCTGCTCTTTAGACTGTGAGTCATGATGTATGAACCAATAGAAATTACATGGGATAAAATCTCACTACATTAACTTGCATAACATTTTTTCCTTCTCTGGAGACATTTTAAAGATTAGATTCTAGCTCATGTCTAGCATGGGTCTATATGGCAAAACATTAATTTAAAACCTGAAGACATCATAAACAATGTGTATCACAACATTTACTTTTTTTCCAGAGGTTTGATGAGTTGGAATAGACAAAACATATCAGTAGTGTCTAATTTAAAAGGCTTGAACCAAAGAACAATGTGCAATGTTTTTAATCCAACATTTTACATCCTGCATTAGTCACTCTACCTAAATAGTACTAATTATGCTAAATAGTACCTAAATAGTACTAATTATACCTAAATAGTAATAATTATTAAGAGCATGCCAACTCATTAAGCATGTAGTTAGTGTTCTGTCAGTACAGACAACATACACAATATGCTCATAAAAGCATAGTTTATCACAGTAACACTAATCATACTGTGCATCCCTAGTAGCTCAAGTCAAGGTACTCTTGTTCATTGGGGCAAGGTAAGCACACATTAGTCATGAGCAAAAGTGTCAAAAAGCGATGGTCCGATGGAAAAGACACGTGGGTACGTTTCAGGTTGGTTTGCAAAAGGCGATGTTTATTGAATCCCAGTGAAGAAACCCAAAAAAAAAAAGCAATTTATCCAGTGCGAAAAAGGTAAATATTTACAAATATATACAACTTAGTATGAATAGTCCATTATTCAATCACAATTTTAGAGGTTTTGGGGATTCAACCACATTTCATTAACTCCTCCAACAGACTAGCTCATTCGGCTCCCTCTAGAGCTTTTATAGAGCTAAACAGGAAATGGTGTGACGTCACTTCCGTTTTTTTGCGTGGGAAAAGTTCACTATAAAAACTCAGCAGACAAAGGGTACTGTTCTCCTCCCTGGCTGAAAACACGGCTACCTTCCTCTGGAGTCACAGGTAAGTACTTGTTACCTCCCCCGAGTGTTCAAAAATATAACAGGTTTTAAAATGTTTAGTTATGTTCCTAAATCAATCAAAATTAACAAATAATAAAACGTTCATATTCACCATTAAGTTTTGTTTTTTTGCCTGCAGGTTTGCTTTTGTTCCCCAGCATAAACACTCAATTAAGAAGGGCTATTTTGCGCATATATATACATACATAGATACATACATACACACACACACACATATACATACACATACACATACATACATATATATATACATACATACACACACACACACACACACACACACACACACACACACACACACATTGTGGTGGAGGGCAGCTCTATCATATTCCCTCCCCCTTCTCCAGCTGATGGAAGGGGCTTCAGGACACTTCCTCAGCTGCCCTGGACAAAGAATCTGCCACTGTATTAGAAGCACCTGTCCTGTATGTAACAGTATATTTAAAAGGTTGCAAGGGCAAACACCATCTGGTAATTCTAGCATTCGCATCTCATTTTATTCAACCACACAAGAGCTCGGTGGTCTGTCTCCAGTTCAAAATGCCTACCCAATAGGTAGTATCTAAAGTCCACTGCCCATTTCACCGCCAAACATTCCTTTTCAATTGTGGAATATCGAGTCTCACGAGGACACAGTTTCTGGTTAATAAAAGCCACTGGTCTGCATTGATTCCCATCCTCCTACAGCAGTACAGCCCCAATCCTACACCTGAGGCATCAGTTTGCAGAATAAAAGGCTTTGAAAAGTCAGGACTCTGTAAAATCGTGTCCTCACACAGAGCATCTTTCAGGTCCTTCTCACACTCCCCTGTCCACTTCACAGTCCCTAGTGCAGATTTCTTTGTGAGGTCAGAGGGCTGCAGCTCTAATGGAAAAATGCAGTACAAACTTCCGGTACCAACCAACCAGTCCAAGGAAAAATCGAACCCTCCTCTTTGTTGTGGGCACAGGAAAGGACCGTATTGCCTCCACCTTTCCCACTTGTGGTCGCACTAGTCCATTACCCAGCACAAATCCTAGATACTTGATCTGATTCTGAGCAATGGCACATTTCTTAGGATTAATGGTTAACCCCGCTGTCTTAATCCTCTGAAACACATTCTGGAGATGTGCCAGGTGGTCCTGCCAGGTGTGACTAAAAATGGCAACATCATCCAGATATGCTGCTGCATAGTCTTTTGTACCCTCCAGAACCTTATCCATCAATCTCTGAAATGTTGCTGGTGCACCCTGCAGGCCAAACGGCATCACTGTAAACTGAAACATTCCATACGGTGTCCTGAAAGCAATTAGTTCCTTTTCTTCTGGTGCTAAAGGTACCTGCCAATACCCTTTGATCAAATCAATGGGAGTGATGAACTTTGCCCTACCCAGTCTCTCAATCAGGTCATCCACTCGTGGCATCGGGTATGGGTCAAAATTTGACAGTGAATTGATCAGCCTGAAGTCGATGCAAAATCTCATAGTCCCGTCCTTTTTAGGTACCAGCACTATTGGGCTGCACCACTCACTATCTCAGGATTCAATCTCCCTCATCTTCATCATAGTATTGAGCTCCTCCTGCAAAACAGGTAACAGTCTTTCTGGGACCCTGTGACACCCCTTGGCGAGCTGGTGTATTATCCTTCAGGTGAATCTTGTGTTGAACCATGGTGGTGTATCCAGGCTTTTCTGTGAAGAGTGTTGGGTCCAGGAAGTTCACCACCTGCTCTTGTTTTTCTGATGGTAAGTGAGACAGATCCACAACCTGTCCTGCTGGGTGACTGGGGAAATTCTGCTCCTGCAGCTCTTCTTCTCTTACTGTACGTACCATGAGTTGCAATACTCTTTCAGCAGGTTGACATGGAACTTTCGGTGCTTCTTGCTCCGAATGATAAGCTCATATGTCACTGGTCCCACTTTCCTAGTGATTTTGTATTGTCCATGCCATTTGGCCAGGAGTTTACTTTCACTGATTGGCAGAAGCAGCAATACTTCCTGTCATGGCTTGAACTCTCGAGTATGGGCTTTCCAGTCATACCAGCCTCTCTGACTGTTCTGTGCCTTCTGCAGATGCTCCTGGGCCAGCGCCGTCATCTCCTCAAGCTTCTCCCTCATCTTTACCACATAGGCTACCACATTCTCTCCAGTGGCCCTGGGTTCCTCCCACTGCTCTCTCAAGAGATCCAATGGTCCCCTCACATGTCGTGCATAAAGCAACTCGAAGGGAGAAAATCCTGTACATGCCTGGGGAACCTCTCTGTAAGCAAAGAGAAGATACGGAAGCTACTGGTCCCTGTCAGGACCGTTCCGTGAAACAAATTTATGGAGTATTGACTTCAAGGTCTTGTTGAATCAATCCACGAAGCCATCTGTTTGAGGATGATAGGGGGGGGGGGTCTTAATGCCATGTATGCCTAACAGTTTGCAGACACCTTGCAGTCAACTACATAGGAAGTTCGCTCCCTGATGTCTCAGAATCTCCTGAGGGAGGCCTACTCTTGCAAACAGATGTATAAGAGTATTTGCTATCTACCTGGCCTTGATGATACGTAAAGGGAAAACTTCAGGGTATCGTGTAGCATAATCACATACCACCAAAATATACCTCTTGCCTGTGCTGCTCCTTTCTAGGGGCCCACTATGTCCACTCCTATCCTCTCAAATGGAGTTTCAATTATAGGAAGAGGATGCAAATGTGCAGCAGGAACTGATCTGTCTGATGTTAATTGGCACTCCTGACATGTTTTACAAAACTCAGTCACATCAGAATATACGTTTGGCCATATGAAACGTGCACCAATACGAGCTAGTGTTTTATGTTTATCCAAATGTCCCGCCCAAGGTATGGAATGGCCAAGTTTCATTACAGTTAACCTTATGGCAGCTGGAACAACTAGCAGCTCAAGTTCACCTCTACGTTGATACATGATTCCTTTTTTCAAGACATAAGCCTCTTCAGTTAGCCCTTTGCCCTTCGGCTTTACCCCATCAATCTCGGACACCTTATTAAACCACGGTTGCAAAGTTGGCAGTGCAGTTCTGCACTGCAGAAATGTTTGATGGTATGACGAGATCTACTGGAGTCTCTGGCTTCGGTAGGGGCTCTTCCTGGTCTACTAATGTTGACCTCAGGAGCTTTTGTCTGTGTCTCTGCGCTTTAGGTTTGGTTGGTTTACTGAAGTTAACTTCCTCTTGTCATTATCATACACTTAAGTTTTAGGAAGCAGGTCTATAATCACTGGAAGGTCCTGGCCTAAAAATACAGGATAAGGTAACTGAGCTGCTACTGCCATTAGAAATGTTTGCCCATCTACTGTTAAGTAAACCTCAGCAGTAGAGTAACTTCTTTCATCCCCATGTACACAGCTCACCTGTACTCTAGCCTCCTTCCAGTCTTCTCTAGGAACCAAACTTTCCCTTACAAGTGTCTGAGTACTGCCTGTATCAACCTATGCATTTTCTTGCTGACCATTTATCAGCACTGCAATAGTTGGCCCTATAACCTGTTCAGCTAAAACTTTTGTATCTGGTCTGGTGACCGTACACAAAAGGGTTGAAGGAATTTTTCTGATGTTGACAGTAGGGTTTAGTATGGCCTAATTCTCCACAACAGAAGCATTTCTTCTTCTTTACTGGCTCCTTTTATAGGCCTGTCACTTTGAGGTGTACTAGTAAGTATTTTAGGTGGAGAGCATCTACTCTGAAAGTATGTTCTGCTATTAGCATGACCAAGGCCCCCCCATCATCCCCTACAGACTTATGGCTGAAGTGCTGGTCTCGGCTGACGCTGCAGGGTCCTTTACTCCTTCTGGCAGAGATGAAGACTTCAGCCAATTGCGCTGCCTCCTCTGCGCTCTTGGGGTTTCGCTCCTTGATCCACACCTCCATCTCTGCATTCACCATCCGCAGAAATTGCTCCAGGATAATCATTTCAGATATTTCCTTTACTGACTTCTGCTCAGGCCTGACCCATTTTGAGAATAACTCCTTTAGGGAAACATACAATTCATGTGGTGTCTCCCCAGGATAAACCTCTAGTGCACAAAAACTCTAGCGGTATATGTCCTGTGTTATTTCATACTTGGCAAGAATAGCAGCTTTGACTTCCTCGTAGTCCTCAGCATGCTCACTGTCCATGGCTACATATGCACTTCAGGCTTTCCCGGTAAGCAGCGGAACTAGCCGAATTGCCAGGTCCTCTTTGTGCCAGCGGCAGACCTTGGTGCTGTAGGCTCTTCCATTGCTGCTCCTGTCAAATGGCTTCTCGCTCCGCCCGTTCATCCCTTGCAGCTTGGCTCTCCATGAACCCCTGGAGCATCTGGGCCAGCTCTTTCAGTGATGTCTCTGATGCATTGGCTGTTGCTTTTCCCAGCTTTACTTCACTGGGACTGGAATCTTTGCCTGAGCTGTCCGCCATACCTCAACTTCTCAGGATCATACCACAACACCTTTAAGTGGCAAAATCTCATGGGAAACAGCTCCTGATAGTCTTTGAGAAATGCCTGAAAATGTTATGCACCCCTAGAAAAACTGTAGTACTTCTGACACCACTTGTGATGGTCCGATGGAAAAGACACGTGGGTACATTTCAGGTTGGGGTGCAAAAGTTGGTGTTTATTGAATCCCAGAAAAAGAAGAAATAAAAAAAAAATTAAAAAAAAAATGCAATTTATCCAGTGCCACAAAAAAGAAAATATTTACAAATATATACAACTTGGTATGAATAGTCCATTATTCAATCACAATTTAAGAGGTTTTGGGGATTCAACCACATGACATTAACTCCTCCACCAGACTAGCTCATTCTGCTCCCTCTAGGGCTTTTATAGAGCTAAACAGGAAGTGGTGTGATGTCATTTTTTGTGTGGGAAAGGTTCATTATAAAAACTCAGCAGACAAAGGGTACTGTTTTCCTCCCTGGTTGAAAACATGGCTACCTTCCTCTGGAGTCTATTCACAGGTAAGTACTTGTTGCCTTCCCCAAGCGTTCAAAAATAAGAGGTTTTAAAATGTTTAGTTATATTGCTAAATCAATCAAAATTAACAAATAATAAAACGTTCATATTCACCATTAAGTTTTGTTTTTTTCTGCAGGTTTGCTTTTGTTCCCCAGCATAAACACTCAATTAATAAGGGCAATTTAAAAACAGCATGCATATTTTATATATCTAAAAATACACATACACACACACACACACATATACATATACACACACATATACATACACACACACACACATATACATATACACACACATATACATACACACACACACACATATACATATACACACACACACACACACACACACACACACACACACACACACACACACACACACACACACACACACATATATATATATATATATATATATATATATATATATATATATATATATATATATATATACACACACACATATATACACACACACACACACATACATATATACACATACATACATACATACATACACACACACTTTCTTGGATCACAAAAATAATGAGTGAACACTTATCTGGAACACTTAAGATGAGTTCAGGATGCTTACTGAATGCAATAATAAAACTATAAGTGAAATAAGTGAGCTCATTTGCATAACACAGTTGTCGGCAAAGGCCAATTCTGCAATAATGATTAACAAACAATATACTGTGTAGCTCTAGCATGCATAATAGAGCAGAGATAGAGAATGAGACAAGCGCAAGAGGAAAAAAAAAAATAATCCTATTGCTTCATTTTACAGAGCAACAAACATCCACCAAACTTAATGAAGCCCAGTAACAGACCTTCCTGTTCTCTGAAACAGAGCCTTGGCAAAAATCACCATGTCATTCTCTATGTCAAAGCTACCAACCTCTTTTCATCACATCATTCAATGTTTGAAACCAAAGTACCACAATGTTGAAACTAACTGAGCTTTTTCTTCCTTAATATAAGCTTCCAGAAGCACTTTGACCACTATAATGGTCAAAAAGGCACAACCACTTAACAGCAATTCAGACAAAATTAAGATTTAGAAATCCAAATCATCAACATAAAGCAGTACAAAACATTATGCATATAATATCCATATTATCATAGCTGTATGTAATGTATCTTTACATATACATATATATGTGATTATATATACATACACACACACACACACACACACACACACACACACACACACACACACACAACAAAAGTACATTTGTATTAAACAATTTTATTTAATTCAATTTAACGGCAATTTTGCTTTTGAAGTAACAAAAACACTTTCAAAAATACTTTTAAACAGCGTTCAAAGCCACTGTAAAATCCACAATATATGCACATCTATGACCGCCTTACAACAAATGAACTGTATATTACTATGCCAAGACCCTCGCGCCATTAATGGTATGTTCTTTGATTTTCATACAGCTCGCATGTATACTGATAAAGTAAGAACATGTATTTTTTGTTTAAACTGAGAACTAGAACTAGGCTGGTCAGCTAGCTAACAGGCTAAAAGACAGTCAACAACCTCAATCACTAATATCACAGGCTTGAATTAAAGTAGTTACAATATGAATAACTAAAATAGCCGTATAAAAGTCAAAAAAAAAAAAAAAAAAAAAAAAAAAAAAAAAAGTGTTCGTCAGAAGTCACGTCAAACCCAGGCCAAATCCCAAACAGCTCTGTATTCCCAAAATGGTTTACTAGCTATGAGAGTTTTGAAATTCTAGCCTCTACAACCAAGCAATACATCATTTATTGAATATGGATGAGTCCCAAATGACTATTTCTTAGCTATGTTTGTGCCGTTGTGGTGCAGGATCCAGTATTAAAATCCTATGTAGTACTATGTAGGGACCAGGGAGGCATTTGAGATTCAGCCCCAGTGCGAGAAGAGGGGTGCCGCTGGACTTGTGCTAAATAAGACCAAGACGCTGGTAATTTGGTGACAAAAAAGTACGTAAAGTAAATGTTTTTCATTAAACAGTGCTGTGCTCTGATATGTTCATCGTTATACAACAAAAGTTATACAAAAAAAAAAAAAAAACTCATGAAAAGACCACAGGATACAGTAATGGATGACTGAACATTCTTCTCCTCATCCAACAGTCCATGGCTGCTTAGCAACATCACACTCTACAGGAACTATACTTTTTGGCGGACTACTTATCATGATTATTATTAATAATAGCATTTTTTTAAATTTTGTATTTTATCATCTTTTATGTATGCCACTTATTTACAAAAGCAATTGAGTCTGTGCATTACTGCGACTTTATCACAGGGAAGGGAGTTTTACGCACCCCACTTCATGTTGTGCCTGTGCATCACCCTTCCTGTGATAAAATCGCAGTAACACACAGCCTCTCGTGACTACTTTAGTACAATATTGTGTGCAGCTGGTTTACATTCAGTTTATTTCACTGCTCACTATACATCTTAATGACTTTAAAAAAAAGTGTTTGTGCAAATGTTCTAACGTTCTAGGAATGTGTAAAAGCTAAAATCTGGTGCTATTCCTCTTTAGAGCAAAGCAAAACTGTGAACTACAAAGCAGCAGTGAGAAGCCCTCAGTGAGAGAGTGAGTGTGTGGCTGAGTAAGAGACAGACAGTTGTGCTTGCTTCTCTGTGTTGATCAAAGACGTGACCACATTCCTACCGACAGGATAATTAGCCAGTTCTGACCCTCATCTCCAATTTTATCAGTCTGTCTCTCTGTGGGGCATCTCTCTCTCTCTCTCTCTCAGTAAATGTTGCCACATCAGATCAGTCACGTGTGCGCACGTGTGTGTGTGTGTGGTAATCACACACTTAAAAGGCAAACCTAGGCCATGACATCTCATGTTGCACTTTCTCTCACCCAGCTGTTCAAGTATGAAAAAGACAGCAATATATTTGTTTGTCTGACTATGTTGTACAGGTTAATGAGTCTTTCTACTCTTCTTACTTTAAGAAGCTTTAGAGAACATCAGCAAAATTGACATAAGTCTTAACGCAAGGCTTAACGTAGAGTTTTGGTCAAAATATGTTCATGTCAATATTATTCACCTCAGACTGCTACAACGTGTTCCATGTCACTACTAGGGCTGTCCATTTTTTTACACCATTAAGTGTCTTTTCTTAATTTTCTCTTCAAAGCATTTGTAGGAGTTCCAGGCTAAAGCGTACTGCATGTTATGACACACTCCGCAACTGCAGCCCTCTCATATCAATACAGCTTTTAAATTGCTTTCAGCACCCATTGCAGACTTCACAGTGCTCATGGGAGATCTTTGGATAAATCAATGAGCAGCAAACTAACAATCAACAGCAAAGTATGAAGCTATAGTTCTCCTTGAGAGCCCCCAGAGTGAGAAGAATCCACAAGCTGTATGAGCAAGAGAGAGTGAGAGGCTACAGTCACGAAGCAGCTGGAAGCACTGGCTATATTCATATAATATATACACTCACTGGCTGGAACAAGTCACTGTTGCTCTCACTGGATATCAGCAATGAAAACTGGCTACACTGTAGAAATCACATGATTTTCATGTTTACGTAACAGCCCTCTGTGACGATGTTAACTGAAGTAAGTAATAAATACATTCTAATGTAGCTTTGTCAACTAGCAATGTCATATAGCTATAACAAAAAACACTGATTTATAATGGAAAAGTCAAATTTGATCAAACAGGACAAAAATGGTCAGTCACACAACATAAAACTCTACATACTGTTCCTTAGTTTTGCTATGCTTCCAATGACTATGCTGCTATAGCTAAATGACACTAGGCCAGTTAGAAACAAAAAGGAAGTTATATTTAGTTAGCATGATTATATATAAAAAAAAAAAAAAACAAAAAAACAAAATGAATGTTTTCTCCATAGTGTGATCTTTGTGATCAAAACAATCTAAATCAATAATTTAAATGCGATCTCTCATATCGCTAATGTCCCTTAGTATAAAGCTGATATAGAGCTGAACTCTCTGTTCAGCTTTATATCACCTAAAACTTTTTTTTACTTCCCTTTTACTCTCTCTCGCTCACATCGCTCTTACCTGTCTCAGATCAAAGTCCACTAAACATCTGGTGAAGCAGGAGTTCCCATTGCCAAGTCAGGTGCTCCTCTTTCAGTCTATCACACCGTCTCTCTCTCCATTGGCTGAGGTGTGTCTGTCTCTGTATATGTCTCAGAAGAGTGCGCCGCTTTGTCTGTCCACTCAGGAAACTGAAAGCAGAGCAGAGAGACAAAAAGAAGAATTGTTATTAGACTCACACGGAGGTAAACACCAAGATGTGTATAGAGACTAGTGCTGATAAAATCTAATCTCATCCATTTATACAGATTTTATGTAAAGGTGGGCAATATTGTAATAATAATAATAATAATAATAATAATAATAATAATAATAATAATAATAATAAGATACTTCAAACCATTTTCATGATGCACGATATAGCACAGAATATTTTTTTTTCCTGATATCTGAAACAAACAGTTATACTTGTACCATTTGTATTACTATCTATGTGTAAACAGTTATTAGTTTTTTATTTCAGATTGTGTTTATTTTTTTTTAATTTTTCCTCTCTCTTATATTGTCATTGTTTTGTGTTAATTACTACATATCCTCCCTTAAAAAATGCCTGTTGCTCTTTACATTGCGTATAAATTTCATAATGAATGGACCAAAAGAAACAGTAAAAAATGACTTGTTAAAAAAGTCCTTTGGTTCTTTTGACTCACATTGAAAGTATGTTTTTTCCTTCTCCTGTAACGTTACCTTTTTGGAGATACAAAGTTTTATTCACTTTCTTTGTCAATTTGAAATAGTAAATACAATAGCTGTATGTGTTGTAGACATTACAACCCAAAGCTCACCACTACTGCAAAGATATCAGAACTAGAACATTTCCCTACAAAGACCATCAAACATCAACAACTGAATGCAGAAATTTTGAAAAAAAAATCCTTTAACAGCTTTAAGTTAAATGACATAAACCTTGTAATGTTAGAGATAAAGTTTCCCAAAACCTTTGCAGTTTATTTGGAACAAAGTTCCAATGTCGGCCAGTATTACTGGACAACCAATATATGAGAAAAACCCTTGGTACTTGGGATATCAATGAAACACATAGGGGACAGCAAGACCAAGCTTGAGAAATTCTGAAATAATATCAAGCCTGCCCTGTAATGAAAGATTAAGATTTTTTTTATTGCAAAAAGAAGCTTATTTTCCCCAGTAAATCTGGCTTAAGTGCAAACTGAAATGAACCACACAGGGTAAGCATACATTAATGACATTCAGTGCTGAATCATCGATGGTTCAGCAATGACTCATTAATATACACAAAATCTGGACACAGCTCGAGAACAGAGATATCTATTTGAAGCGACATGACTGATCTCATACTCCAAGAGCAGATTTACTCCTGAGAGCGAATTCTAAAAAGATTAAAGAAATTAGTACTGTTATTTGGGATCATATTTTCAGTGCCTTTTTCTTAGACCTTCCCAGCTGAATAGTGACATAATGTTGTAAGCGCATGTAATAGTTTTGATAAGGCAGCATTTGAACTAATCACATTACTGCTTCTAAAAACACAGCACTTATGATCCTCAGTAATTAGTGTTTCTTTCTGAATATACTACACAGAAAGGGCACTGTTAGAAATAATTGAACTTATAGGATCAGTTTGTATGTTGCTTCATGAAGCACTGTAAGAGACAGATACAATGTCTGTAGATAGGACACACTTATCAGGCCTACAGGGAGAGCTTCTCTGTGTGAGAGTCTTCCAGATATGCAAGGAAACTAGCAACAAGCAACAGGAAAATGTAAATAACCTTGCTTCTCTTAACTAGGGTAACTATGGCTCAACTAGAGCATGATATGGACAAAACATATAGAACTTAGCACTGTGATTATTACTTTTTTTTATTTTTATTTTTAATTCCCAGGCCTACTGTGATAATTACAGATACCTGAGCCTCAAGTATTAGGCAATGCTAAGTACTGATAGCGATATCCATGTATCTACACACATGCGGTGCTGAGAATGATCCACCACCCGAATAGTACCTGCTCTGTGGGGGTCCTGACCTTTGAAGAACAGGATGAAAGAAAAAGTGTACAGAGAAAGACTTTAATCTGTAATTGTAGAACAACAAAGTGCACCTATATTGTAAGTGGAGCTAATAAAATTGACAAGGATTGCAGAAACAAGGAGGTGTTCATTCTCTGGGCTTGTCAAAACCCGTGGTAAAAGTGATTTCACAGCTGAATTTCTCTAGTCTTGTCTTATACCCCTCATACACTCGTGCTTACATTCATGACTGTCAGAAACTGCTGGAATTTGAAATATTACAATCATTCATACCATCAGCAGCAGCTGGCAAGCAATGGATTCTCAGCTTGACATGAGGACCAGACTCAAAGATTGCGTCATGATCAGATGCAACTAACCTCAGAGGCGCAACACAGACAGATTAACTGAATACAACGCAGCTAGCAGGCTTCTAGGCTAAAGGATATCTTTAACCCAAGAGACTAACTGTTCCTTCCAAATAATTCTTAATAAATGTTCAGTCCCTTGATTAACATTGCTGAATTAACATAAACTCAGACGGTCACCTACAACTCAGTCGTTCAGATAAATAACAGGTAAACACTCATTTTAACATGACCGATTTCCAACCTCTCTTTATCTCTTGTTACTGTGTCTTTAAGACTGACATATGTAAATGATCTCTGTTCTGATTGGCTGTATAGTGCCTCCTTCAATAAGCAGTCCACACTGTTTCACTCCCATAGTGCAGCATGAAAGGGCAGGGCTGAATATGTTGAACAGGTTACATGAAGTGGGGAGAGAACAATATGCTTTGAAATTTTAACAACATCTGCATAATAAACCAAAATCATTAATTAACTCAAACTCCAATTCAGTTTACCATGATATTGGCCCTTTAACAAAACAGCACAATGCTCTCTCCATTAATAAAATCCCACTTACTACTTCATTTTCCTCGAATAAATACCAATAACAGATGGTTCAGGCTAAAATCTGAAACTTCATCTTTGTTAGTGTCTGCACACAGTCTTCTAAGCTCTCCCAAAGTGATTATCTCAAAACAAACACTGGAAACAAAAATCACTTTGGGAGCATTAAAAACAGTGCACACTTCAACGAAGAAAAGTTCAAGTTTTGGTTTTCTATTTATTCCTAAGAGCACATTTTTGACTAAAATCGCTCTGAGCCTTTAGATGTGCAAAGAGCAAACTTTCCGAAACTTTTAGTATTTCCTACTGATACTCATTAGGAGTTGGTCAACTAGCAACAACTGCAGACAGAGAAAGAAGTCCAGACAGAAAGGAAGACATACTAGAAAAGGAAAGATTAAAAAGATGACAGGAGGAACCACTGAGGAGAAATTAAGAAAGCAACAGAGAAGCATGGGACAGGACATGAAGAGAACAAAAGAGTGCGAGAACAAGATGGAGAGAAAGCGATGAATGTCTAGGGGGTCACAGGAAAAGTTCAGATGTGTTTAAACAGCACCGACAGTCAATTCCAGTGTTAGAGATGTGAGATTTAAACATACTGGTCTACAAAATGACTCAAAGCATGTACAAGTGCAGCAAGAACAACAGACAAACGGCATATCATTTAATAGTTTGTGGAAAATGTACGCACATCTGTACCACTGACAATATGCAGTGACACATTATGGAGACACAGAACCTGACTATAAAAACACAGACACACACACACACACACACACACACATACACATATATATATACACACACACACACACACACACACACACACACACACACACACACACATATATATATATATATATATATATATATATATATATAAAAAAAATATCTCCTACTAAAGGTGTGCTCAGTTATAACTGTGACAGTTATAACTGTGACAGATAACTGTTTTTTATTAAACACTCAATGCATTATGACATCAATGTTTTTAAAAACACACTGACTACACAAATGTGACTGAAAGAACCATTTATCCAGAGGTTGAAAGCAGTCAATACACACAAATCACTAGTGGGTTTGTGTCTTTTTGGATTTTTACATTAAACATTAAAAACTTAGTTTGAAAAAAATTTGAAAATAAAATGAGTGCATATTTTGCTGAATATTATAGCAAACTATAACAACTCAGAACTGACACAGATGACACATCAACGGTTCTTTACAATGAGACTGACTTCAGAAAGACAAAGTCCGACAGAACATGAAAAGAAAGCAAGCAAAAAAGAAAGACAAAAAAGCAAGCACAAAAGAAAGTCAAAGGAAAAACCAGAGTGATGGACTGAAAGAAAGAGAAAGAGAGAGAACATCAAAAGAAAGAAGCATGAAAGAAAAAAACAAGCAAAGTAAGAAAGAAAGTAAGAAACCACTAGAAAGATAAAAGACGGCCTAGAAACAGATAAAGGACAGAAAAAGCAACAAAGAAAGAAAAAGAAAGACAGTAAGACAGACGGAACTTTAAAAGAATGCATGAAAGAAAGAGAAAAAAAGCATGGCAAAAGAAAAGACAAATGAAGGAAAGAAGAAAAGAAGGAAGCCAAAAGAAAAGATGACAGACAAAAAGAAGGTAAGGAAGGAAGGATGGAAGGAGAGAAGAAAGGAAAAGAGAAAAAAAAAACAAGAAAGATGGAGAGCCCAAAGAAAATAGGGACAGACACTAAAAAAGGACAGAGAAACAGAAGGACAGAAGCAAGAAGGCAAGAAAAAAAGAAAGCAGGAACGAAAAAGAAAGAGAAAAAGAGAGAAAGAGAAAAAAAGAAAGAAGGAAAGTTTGAGCAGTGTGAGAGGGAAAGTGCTGTCATTAAGATCAGGGCTGAATGAGTCATGCAGCCTTTTAACTAGGAGCCACATTCAGGTCCTGCTGGATGATTCCGCTTAGCTGTGAGGAACCACAATCTAAATTATGGATTTAGTCTGGAAGGCTACTTTAAAAAGGAAGAGAAACGGGAATGAAAAGAGGAATGGAGTATAAAGGAAAAGAGAGGGAGAAGGAGACGGCAAGAGGACAGGAACATGAGCCGCTGAGACAGTGACATTAACACTGATCATTGATTCTCCTCACTAGAGGAGGGTGAGACATTAGAGAACTATAAAGGGCTCTGACGAGCGCGTCTGCGCGAGCGCGTGGGGCTGTTATACGCCGTTCAGTCACTCTGGAGAACAGAGCCTTTTAACCGCCTTCACTATTGAACAAATGACATCTCATTAGCTGCCTCACTATGGCTTTGATCAGACTGATAGATGGTTAAGTGATCAGACACGCTGATGGCCAGAGTCATGTGACCTCAGCCCCTGAGGACAGACGCACTTTGAAGGAAAAGAACACCGCCATGAAGCCGCATGGTGGCCCTGTCAAGAAAGTGAGCTAAAACCAGGTGATGAAAGAAAGATTTAGTTCTCCAAGACTTCTGTCAGGCTGCACAAGGACATTCAGAATCAGCATGAAGAGCACGAGACCACCACTGCAGCGTTTAGCCTTCCCTTGCCCTACACATCATCCAGAGATTCAGTTTTAAAGGGCCCGTATCCCACATCCTTCCTGTGTGTTACCGTGTTTTCCATCATTATGAAAAAAGTACTACGCTGTCTTTTTTGCAAGATGCAGCAAGGTCCAGACTAACACTGTTCTGAGGCCATAAAAGGAACATTTAATGTCTGTAATATACAGTCATAAAATCATATACGTGTCAGCTGTTCACACCCTCCCTAGGTCTAGTCACGCTTAATCTTTAATCTTAATTTTTCATTTCACTTTAAAAGGACACCAGCATAATGCTAATTTCTATTTGCCCATCAATGAGAACTCCTACAGAAGAGTAGCATTAAGCTAATAACTGTGCCCCCGTTTTTAGCTCAATGCTAATTTTCATCAGCCCATCAATGGGAATTCCTATGCAACGTTACCATTAAGCATTGGAACCATTAAAACATTAATGTTTTTAACCTTATTGCTAATTTCTATTATCCCATCTATGGAACTTTCCATGCAAGAGTTGCATTTAGCGAACAACTGTGTCCACGTTTTTATCTTAATGTTAATTTCCATTAGCCCATCAATAAGAATTCCTATGCAAGATTAGCATTAAGCTAACAGCTGGGTCTAACATTGACAAAGCCTGTAACAGGCACTGAAGGAACATTTTTACTTTGTTGGACTTTACAGTCTCTGTTATCTGATTGTATACAGTCCTATTGACAGACGACTCTTAAGTGCTTGTTGTGTACAGTGAATAACCAATTAGCATTAAGCTAATAAGTATTTCATCCTTTCAGTCCCAAAATGTGTTCCAGGGCACACAACATGATTGTGCTCCATTCTTATTTTAGGCAGGCATAAATTATAAATCAAATGCGAATCATTATTTATAGTTTTTGTGTACTAGCTAAGTCTGATGCCCAGTATGATCCACACTGATTCAGAAGACATCAGAAACATTCCAGGATTAAAAATAATAATAATAAAATTTTATTTGATAAGTGCCTTTCAAGACACCCAAGGACACTGTACAATGAAAATCAAAGAAAAAAGAATTTAAATTAAAAAGAAATTAAAATAGCATAGAAATATATAAAAGCAATACACATAATTTAAAAAAAAATAATAATAATAATCACAGGTTCACCCAAAAGCCATCTGGAAAAGGTGGGTTTTAAGACTAGCTTTGAACATAGCCAGGGTCTAACAAGCACGCAACTCAGAGGGGAGACTGTTCCACAGCTTGGGGCCAGCAGCACTGAATGCCCCGTCACCAACCGTGCGCAGCTTAGAGGGAGGAACTTTGAGCAAATGCGAATCAGAGGAGCGAAGGGTGCGAGCTGGAGAGTATAACTGAAGCAGACTACCAAGGTAGGAGGGGGAAAGGCTATTCAAAGATTTCAAAACCAAAACAAGCCACTTGTATTGAACACGATGCTGTACTGGGAGGCAATGAAGTTGTTTCAGAGTTGGACTGATGAGCTCGCAGGATCTAGCGTGGGTTAAAACCCTAGCAGCTGAATATTGCACATACTGCAGTCTATTCAGAACCTGAGCAGGAAGTCCATGTAGCACAGCACTGCAGTAGTCAATTCTAGATATTACAAAAGCACGGATAACAGTCTCAGCAGCAGAAAAAAAGAGAAAAGGGCAGATCCTAGCCATGCTCTTCAGATGGAAAAAGGCTGCGTTATAATTGTTCTTGATATGAGGTTCAAAAGACAAGAGGGGAGTCAAAGATCACTCCCAAGTTTCTGATCTGGGTCGAAGGAATAGAGACAACAGTGTTGCTTATCTTTTTAACTGTAGCTGGAGAGGCAATTAATATGGCCTCCGACTTATTACTATTCAGACTCCGGAAGTTCTCAGTCATCCATGTCCTAACATCAGCTAAACAATTAACGCCGAGGGTGGTAAACTGTTAGACGACGGTTTAGTGTGTGTGTGTGTGTGTGTGTGTGTGTGTGTGTGTGTGTGTGTGTGTGTGTGTGTGTGTGTGTGTATATATATATATATATATAACTATAGCAAGAGCGAGAGAGAGAGAGACACACACACACACACATCTTTCAGCTGCTCCCTTTAGGGGTCGCCACAGCGGATGATCTACCTCCATCTTGCCCTATCCACTGCCTCCTCTACTTTCACACCAACCATCTTTATGTCCACCTCCACTACATCCATAAACCTTCTCTGAGGTCTACCTCTTCTCCTTCTACCCGGCAGCTCCATCTCCATATACACAGACACACACAGACACACACAGACACACACAGATCTGCACATTGTCCACAAAACAATGAAATTGTAATCCATGTCGCCTGATGATGTCACCAAGGGGGAGCATGGACAGTATAAAGAGCAAAGGGCAAAGAACTGACCCCTGAGGGACACCACATGACAGGGAGCACAAGTCAGATCTGTTACCTCCAATAGAGACAAACTGCTGCCTGTCTGCTAGATATGACAAACTGGATTAAGACATTAGAATATTTACTTATAGAGTTACTGCAAGAAATCACAACACAATGTAAAACAGAGTGTTTGAGATGCATACCACCATAATTCCTATATACACAAAAGGTAATTATAGACCACAGACATGTTTTCATGCATTGCATACATGTGTGTATGTGTGCTAAGCATGTGTTCATGTCTTGCCATATGAAATCTGTTGTTTTTGAATAATATGGCAGTTAAAAAAAATTCAAGAGAGAAATATAACAAAGCAATTTCATTTTCCTTTTGGGACATTATACTGACATACATTTGTGGGCTGGTTCTGAAAAAAGTTAGCCCAGACAAGACTGACTAGATTCATCAGAGTAATGATAAAAGGAAGATGTGTGAAGTATTTTCCAATTCATGTTTGCTTGATCACAAAGGTCAAAGCAAAATAAACATACATGATTTTGCTGTTGACAGATCAAGTTCTTTACATATAAAAGTAATGATTGCACTGATTAATGTATGCTATAAAACATGTTATTACCAAGCTGTTAATTAATGATGGCATTGGCTGCAACTCTAGGTGTAAAACAGTAACGAATGCCCAAGCATTCAAAGATTATCCTGTTTATAAATAATGAAAGAGCACTGACTGAGGCAGAGCTGTGCAGCGCCAGTTACACATATATGTAAATGGTGGGGGGGGGGGGTGGATAGATGGATAGATAGATAGAGAGAGAAACAAAGTGTCAAACTCATTTCTCTCTCTCATGCAAACACACACTTTTCTTGTGCTGAGCAGCCTTGAGACACACGCACATACACCCCCCCAGCCCTCCACATGGCTGCTGCGTGTGGACCACAAGAGATCAAAGATTTTGCAGATGGCTTAACGAGCTGTTAAAAACATGACAGCGGGAAGCCGACAGACAGAGAGAGACAGAGAGAGAGAGACAGACAGAGAGAGGAAGGAGAGTGAGGACAGACAGCAGGAGGAGAGAGACAGAAGACATATACAGAGACAGAGAGTAAGAGTGTGAGAGAGAGAGAGAGAGAGAGAAAAAAAAAGTGAGAGAGAGAGAGAGAGAGAGAGAGAGAGAGAGAGAGAGAGAGAGAGAGAGAGAGAGAGAGAGAGAGAGAGAGAGAGAGAGAGAGAGAGAGGCAGGAGAGTAAGGAAAGACAGCAGGAGTGAGAAAAGAAATATAGAGACAGAGTATGTGAGAGAGAATGTGAGTGAGAGAGAGAGTGAGCATGTGAGTGAAAGTAAGAGAGAGAGGGGGAGAAAGAGAGAGGCAGGAGAGTGAGGAAAGGAAGGAAGAATGAGAAGAACAGAGTGAGAGGGGAGGAGTGGGAGCAGTAGGCAGAAAAAGAGGGAGACAGGGAGAGAGTGAACAAGGGGAGTGAGAGTGAGTGACGGAGTGAAAGTTTGAAAGCAAGAGAGGAGGGAGGGAATGTTGAGAGGAGTAAGGAGGTTGTTTGAATGATGAAGAGAAAAGAGCACTCAGTAAGACAGAAGTGTAGAAAACGAGTGAAGAGAAATCCCCCAGAGGAGAACACACACGTTAAGGCACTGTTTGCTTCTCTTTTTTTTTTTTTTTTTTTTTTAAATACATGATTAAGTCTATTAGCGACAACATTAGTTATATTTAAATTATTTGCCACATCGTTATCAGAAGAAACTGGACTGTCCAGTTTAATGACCACACTCACTCGCTCATACAGTGACAGAGCAGCAGGTCTTTCTTACACAAACACATACAGAAACACTGAGGCACAAATGCATCCAACTAGCTGTGTCCATCAAGCTCTGCTTCAGGTAAGAGAAAATGATCAGGTCAATGCTGAGGTCAATTTTAATCTCCCCTTTTCTTTTCATGGAGCTCAGTTGTGTAACTGTGACAGGCCTAAATGTAAGAGAAGAAATGTGGTACGATGTAAACAGGGGACACAAGAACACATCAAACTGAGGACATGGCCTGAACACCTTCCTCGTACAGCTTAACGTGCAGGGGCTCCAACAACCGTTTACAGTTATCCTCTCACCTCAGAAACTGAGAACCTAACGGCACTTGAGCAGGATGATTAAAAATGAAGTTTGTCACGTTGACAGTACAAAGACATGATTGTAGAGACAGCATGACACACCTCCTTTACCAAAGCCTTTACTGAAACCTTGAATGGACGGATACAGATAACAATCCAATATTTTTTGATTTTTTTTTAAGTTTTGTGTAATACCAAGACAACAAATGAAAAAAATGAACAAATAAACAAACGGCGAGACAGACAAACTAAAACAGATTAACAAGCAAATAAATAAACAGAAGACGGGCAGACAGACAAAAGATGCTAGCTTGATAGCTCAATCATAATTTCTATATTAGCTTTTGCACAGCAAGCTTTCGCTTGCTAATTCTCTGTGACTAAAAATGAAAGAAAGAAACTGCAGGGGAGCCTAGATTTGTTAAAGCTGTGTGGGCTGTGTTTAAAGACAACTGTAAAACTAGGTGCCTTTCTTTAACTGAAGCACTTAATTTAAAAGTGGCCCAAATCTGAATTTTTCTTAATACATTGCACAGGAAAAAAAAAAAAAAAAAAAAAAAAAAGACAGACACAGCAAATATGACTATTCAGATTTGAGGCACTTTCATATGCAGTGCTCAAAACCAACACGTATAAGACACGTATTCTGTCTGAAACACCAGATCAGAATTCACATGAGAACTGATCATTTACAGCAACATCATCAAAATACCTGTTACTATGGTTGTGCTTCATGTCTCATTTTAGAAGAAGAAGACGATGACAAGCAGGGCAGTGCACACAAATAAGCAAATGGTTTTCCAACGAAAGAAATCAAAATACAGTTATGCAAAATCTTGCTGGCTTTCTTGTTTCCAACAAGTAAAAAAAGAAACTGAGTTTCCTTTCACTGTTTAATCAGCTTTCACAATTAAAACCAGCACAGAACTCCACTTTTGCTTTTTGTAAACAGCTCATTCAGACAGTGTGAAGAGCAGAAAGAGTAGAAATCTCACTGACATGAGCCTCTGGATCAGAGTCAGATCAATGGTTGCCAAACCAGGCCTCTGGCCCCCCAAGACAGTCCACATTTTTTCTTCATTCCTAGGTGTTGCAAATTGGGTTGGAGCAAAAATGTGGAGCATTTGAGGGGCCTTGAAGATTGGGCTGGGAACCACCAAGTTAAACTGAACACCCCACGTGCTACACTGTCAGTCTGCCACAGTATGTCCAGTGTTCAATCCTCAAGCCAGAAAGGGGAATATTTTGGTCTTTCTGGCCAAAAAAAAAAAAAAAAGACTACAAGATTGGAATTCAATTCACAGAAAATAGTCACAATTTAAATCACTGTCACAGTATTGATTGGAAAAATGGCAATTAGATATTTTCCACAAATTGCCCAGCCCTACTCACAGGAGCATTGCTGCACTTATAAAACCCAGCAATCTGTCTGAACCTAATCTTAGCTTCAATCATTGTAATCTCTCATACCTAATCTAAAATGTAACCTTAACTCTAACTCAAAAGCTTTTCTGGAAAATGAAAAGGACAAAAAACACAACTGGATGTCCATGATCTTCGACCCCTGTCCTCTGGGCCAAAGGAAAAAAGATCCATCCAACAGCACCTGCACAAAGTTTAAAAGCCAGTGTCTGTCATGGTATAGGCAGGGGTTTATTGTGTAACCAGCACATGTGAAAGCAGTACTAATGCAGAACACAATTTGCCATCTTTTTCAGGAGATGTCCATATTTATTTCCATTGATGTCATTACCAAGCCACATTCTGCACGTGTTACAGCAGCATGGCTGTGCGATGAAAAAATGCAAGAGCCTGCAGTCCAAAGCTGTCCCCATTGAAAACATGTGTCTTATTACGATAGAAATACAACCACAATGGGCATGTTCAGTTTCACAACTGAAGAATTGTATAACAGTATGGCAAAAAATTCCACTTTCAAAACTGGATCAGTTCGTGTCTTCAGTCCATCCACTCAAACTTTGCATGACCATATATACCTATATAAAACCACAAGGTTCATGAAGCAAAACATAAAACTGTATTTTCATATCATTTTCAATTTAATACACATAAACAATTAGGCTACCTAATCACTTCTTTTTTAATTTTATTAGCATTTTACAAATCTTTACTCAAATTTACTAAAACAGCTGGTCCTCATATAAAGAAATGTAAGTTCTAGTTTGGCCCATTTGCCAACCATTGGAGGGCTGGTGAGTGGTGGCACTGTATGATGGACAGGTGGCTCCAGACTGTATTACAAGAGACTAGAAAAGAGTTTATGCAAATTTTCTGGTCCCTGAATCATTACTTTGGAGAAATGCTGTCTGTGTAATGGATCACAGCTCAAGCGACACTCCAACACGACCATGTTACGTGGGGCATGGCTCGTTCTTTAAATGCTATGCCAGACTCAGAAACTGGTGTTACTCAGCTCTGTGGGCACTTGTTGTCAATGAATCGTTCCAAGAGTGACCTCTCAGAGTTAAAAAAGGCAAACCACCCCCATACCAATGACGAAAAGGGACCTTATCTGTTGACAGCTTCTTCAGCTGTCGCTCTCGCTGATCAGATCATCGAATTTACAGCCAGTTTCCACTTCTGTTCCACACTCACCCACTCAGCCGGAGCACAGACGACACATGTGCTGACCGTCGCCCAGCAGGCTCAGTGACCCATGACCCTCAACACTTTGTCCACAATATGGTAAAAATATTCCATTTAGATTATACTGCAATGGCAACATGCCTTGCAATATATGTAACAAAGTTAATGACTGATCTGAATCATTCTGATGACAATTATTAACCACTAGGGGATCACATGAAAACTTCTGATTCAACAAAACACTCACTGACACACTCATGCAAAACATGACATTATGCAAGATAATCATAACAAAAATATGGCAGGTCTTTTGCAATTTGTAGGGATGCAACTTTGTCCCTTATAATACTGCCTTTCATATCTGAACCTGGTGTATCAGCCAAGTACTAACCCAATGTCAGTGCCTCTGTTAAATCATTTGTGTATCGGCACTTGACAAAAGTCTGACAAAATAATCACTTGACAAAATAATTCTCATGACATGACCCCACACACATTTTGATAACATTGTGTACACGTAACATTGGTAGGCTCAAGAGGTCTACACTGAAAGAGGTCTACACTCTCTCTGTGCTCTCACCAGCCTCAGACTCAACAACAAAAACATAGTTTTTGGAAGCTCCCTCAGCAAATTTTATTTAATATTGCTTGAAAATGTACAGAAAAGTATTCAATATCTTAAGGCAAACTTCAATTTGATAATTATAATTTCCCCAAACCTTATTGATGTATTCATTATTATTGCAGCTTTAAAATGAGTTTTAGATATAGTCTGTAGCACATCTGTTATGTGTTATAATCATATTGTGATCCTTGTATCATGACATGCACCACAACGTTGCTGTCAACACCCAGACCTAGTCATTAGGGTCTATTAATGCAGTAACTCAGTCAATCTCCAAGCCCAGGCCTACTCAGAAATGTGAAATAAAAATGATTAACAAAAAGCCTTTTCAAAATGAGTTTCCTCTTCATTTATTCATCTTAATAGCTGTCATCCAGGCCCAAGAGCAATATGAAGAGAACAGACAACGTACTCTCATTATCTACCAGCACAGTGCAGCGACTCTATTACACATACATAACTACAGTTTCTTCAGACACTCTCCAACATGCCATCCAAATACCTCAGACTCATCACATTCTCACACACAGAATCAATTTCAGAAGAATTCTCAGACCACATGCTGGCAACTGCCCCGCTTCATGAATATTCATCAAACTCATTACCATACAAGTGGGGAAACAAGTGATATTTTAGAGCAAGAGACACAGAGAGAGCGCGAGAGAGAGCATGAGAGAGAGCGAGAGAGAGAGAGAGTGAGAGCAAGAGCGAGAGAGCAAGAGAGAGCGAGAGGTTTCTGAGACCAAAAAAAGTCAGTAGTCATATTTTTAAAAATTCTACAAAAAAACCTATAAAAACAAAATACTTATTTCACATACTGTACTGCACCCAATCCTATTAAACAGGACTAAATAAGCTCTCTGTAATGAAACATGCACTTGCTCAGTGTTTATACACAGAAATGCATACTGTGACACACCTGGACACAATTTCTCAATAATAATAAATACCGTCACACTGCGCATTGACTGACATGATCCATGATATGCTTAGAAAAGTTTGCTGTTCATGACCATTAAAAATGATCACAATAACAAAATATCATAATGTTCACAAATGAAATCAATAAAATGCAGAGATTTTAGCACAGTAGCACAGCATTTCCTAAACACTTACCTCTTCTTAGACTACGATAAATACATCAATACAATATTGGTTTGAAATATCAGTCAATGTTAAACATGTGTCCAATTAAGAGACTATTTTAAAGCAAATCTGTGCCGTTTCTGATGTGAGCCAATATCATCGAGCATTCTTACAATAAATAAGCCTTCATAACAATCAATATAATACGGATACTCAATGCTGATGTTGCCAGTCAAATCTAAACATCTGTTCGATGCAGATAAACTTTCTAAAGCAATTATCTGCTATTTCACATCCCAACAATAAACATGTAGGCTACATCTGTACATCTGAAATCAAATCTGCATCTATCATAGCATTTAAATGTCTGTACAAAACTGCCATTCATACAATTACAATTCAAAATCCTGCACAAAAATAATTCAAATGCAAAACCAGCTTTAAGGAGTCTGCATATGAGGAGCATTCAGATTCATTATTTGCCTTTTGTCTGAGCTAAACAGCTTATTAGTGATGGTGTTTTGGTGATCCAAGCTCAGTTTCACTAATTACCTGCAGAAAACCACATCCCAGCACTTAATCTTTCAGCAGTGTCAGTAACCAGAGGTTAAACAGGGGATGCACAGCTCCTTCACAGCTGTAACAGGTTTCACCTTGTTTCATCAATAGGTTCACCTCACTCAGCTAACACTACGTGCACCACAGCAGTGTGTGAAAACAGCGCATGTTCAACACAGCTAAACGCTCAGCAAAACACAATTTACTCCAGCATCTGCAGCAATGCAGCAGACGTCTTCTTCCATTCGGTTCCTGGGCTGAACATAATCCAGCTTTTTTCTAAAAGTTTTCAGGACGTGTGGGGAGATTATTCTCTCTCTTCAATGTTTCCTGCTCCTGCTGCCAGGTTGGCAGTAAAAAATGCAGCTGGAAGAGGAAATGCAGCGCTAGAGTGATACCAGGCCTTCATTATACTGGAGTAGTCAGACTACAAGCTGGAAAGAAGCAGACATACAAATTATTGCATACTAATGTTTATTTAAACTATGTTTAGTGTTTCTAAGGTTTGTGAACAAGTATAAACTAAAATGCATATTTTAAAAAAGCTATGAAAAACAATGAGTATGCAGATATGATCAATGATAGCAAAAACAAACTGCTGTTCACTGAAGTTTATATCACAGAGGTCTAGAAAAGGGCATTTTAACTGTTTTGCTATTTGAATCATCTTTCATTTTCAGATTCACATTGTATTCAAAAAAATTTGAAATCAAATTATAATGTTTTTTCATTTAAGAAAGAATATCCCAAAGGGAAGACTTTAATGCCTATTTCATGTAAACCATATAAAATTAGAAATGTAGTATAACAGGGTAAACATAGTATTTTACTTTAGATTTGTATGAGAAAGTTTACCACCTAGCACAAGATGTGATCTGTACTTGACTGCTTGGTTGCCTTATTGATCTGTCAGTGTGTAAATGATGGTGTAAATGAACATTCTATATAATAGAGCCTGACCATCAGGAGGTATATAATATCAGCTGATATTATTGACCCACAATTGTATTAGAATTGCCAATTATAGGGCAAAAGTTCAGACAGCTTTACCACTGTGGAGCCTAAAATGACTCACTTCTTACTTAATTATATTACAGCAATACAGACTGAACTGGTAAATTTGAACACCAAACACTGTCATGATTAAAATAACAGAAATATGGGTCACTCCTAGAGATGCACAAATCAGAATCAGCACATTTCTGCTTAAAACACAAAACCAGCAAAAGGGCAATTTATTGTTTTTGCTTTGGCAAATTTGTGTATGCGGTTCACAAATTTGGGCAGGGAAGTGCACTCACTCTGTATTTAAATGCTACTGTTACAGCTATACCAAAATGCTATGGCATAATATGAATGTCATTATACTAAATAGCCAGTTGCCTCTTATTTGTTATTGAAATCGGCAACAGACTTAAAATTGGAAAAACTTCAAATGCTAGTTAAGGCCTGTTAAAGAGCAAATGGTGTTATTTATACTGAGATTATGGCTAATAGAAGATTCTGTATGTTAGCTGTGTATTAAAAAAAGGGGCTAAAAAAAAAAAAAAAAATCAGCAACAAAAATGTATGATTGGTGAATTCCTAGTCACTCCATCCTAAATGCTACAATATTTATCATTTTATTCTATGGGTTTTGGATGGTAATGGAAAAAATTGCATAAAATATTAAACTAAAACATTAAATAACGATATTCAATACACTTGTTTCCAGACACTGCTTGCAATTCTATACTGAACATGGTCAAAACCTAATACATCACTAAATAATACACAACAGCAGAGTTTTGTATGATATTTCTTTAAAAAAAAATAGTAAACAATAAACAGTCCTGTGCCCACAGTCTGTTACATGTGTATTTAGACTCCACATTTTCCTAAGCAAGGCAGACGAACTGCAAACAGAACACACAACAAACATTTTACCGTAAATAAAGATTAAACATCAATGAGCACTGAGCTCAAAAGTGTTGCACAATCCAACACATATTGCTCTCTCTCTCCTTCTTTCCCCAAAACCAAAAAGCCAATTTCACAACCATATGAACTATTGATTTCACTCAGCCAATGCTCTATACCTCTATACCTCTATCTCTCTCTCTCTCTCTCTCTCTCTCTCTCCTGCTCCACTCATACGATTACTTTTTACTTTGCTCACCTGACTTTGGAAAGTAGCCGTGCATCGGCTTCTTTTAACCTGAACTTTTTACCACAGATCAGTGTCTAATGGCTGAGAAGCTCCTGGACCTGATCAAACAAACTCATCCACAAAAGCCCTCAACTCTGCACCACTCAGCCTGCTCAGTGTACCAAAACCACACACACACACACACACACACACACACACACACACGCACTTGCACCAAAAGGTTAAAGCTAAAACTGAAATGCCAACCATTCTGCATATCTGCCAAAATCTGTCTTACTGCTGCACATGCAAAATGGTTAAAGCTACTAAAATGCCACTTATTCATATCTCCTGAAAATATCTTGCCCTTTCTTTTCCACAGTCACTCTTCTCTATTCCTCTCTCTCACTTTGGCTAGAGTCAAATGAAATACCATCCGGTCATATCTGGAACAATCTTCAGCGATTTACATTTACATGAATACTAATGAAGATATCATGCTAGACAGGCCGAAGGAAGAGAGACCACTGCGCCTGTGTGTTTTGTTCTGGGTGCACAAACACAGAAAGAAAAGAGGAAATGTTTACACCTTCACTCCACTGAAGAGTGAAAAGCTGTAGGAAAAATACCTAATAACAATTTTTCTGACTATTATTGCAACTTGTTTAAATTACTATTATTTTTTGTAAATTAAGGTTCTAGTCTGTTTTTTTTGGCCAAGAAGACCAACTAATCTGCAGGTATCTGTTTTCTTGGGGTAAGTTCTGTTGTCTTACAAGTTAGCACAATGTTCTTGATAATGTAGACACTAAATTTTAAAAATGGCATCTATTGCTATTTGAAAATTGCACTCTCTTAAATTGCGATTTCAATACAAAAACTGTTAATCTTTCAGCTTTGCTGTATAATAGGGTTAGCGGTATCCACTTGTTTCTCTCTGTCAAACCATCTTCAAATATTACTGTGTTATCCAGTATAACTGGGGGTTTAGTATAAAAATTATGTAAAGCATTTATATCACTTTTGTGCCACCTCATCTTGCACTATTCCAAAATGGAAAATAAACATTTTTGTTCGCCTACATGATCAACACATTACTGATAAAGTATTCAATTTATCAAAGCCATCACTCATTGCTGGAGCTGTTAACAATGGGACAGGAGCTGACAAAGAAAGAGAAGCTGGTTAGCACTGTAGCATGATAACAACGCTCTGTTTGCCCCAGAATATGTTTAATTCTGGCCATATAAAACAAAGTTAGACAGGGAAATATAACTTGGACAAGGGATCCACAATGATCCTGGTATCATATCAGTATCTGCAGATAATTGCTTAAAAAATTCTCTCCCTCTGTCTCTCCCTCTGTCTCTCCCTCTGTCTCTCCCTCTGTCTCTCCCTCTGTCTCTCCCTCTGTCTCTCCCTCTGTCTCTCCCTCTGTCTCTCCCTCTCCTCATTTTAAAAGCCAAGCTGAGAGGGAACGAGAGCTTGCTGCTTCACCTCCCTGCCCCCCACACCACAGCTCGTCCGACTGGATCAAAAGTGGTCTCAACTGTTCCTCAATCACTCACACTGTTCCTCTTCCCGCTGTCCTCGCTGGGCTCTCGGAGTTCAGGCCCCCCTTCCGGCTGGCTCTCACAGCCGTCATCGGGACCCGGGGAACAGGCACATGCCATAACGTATTAAATGTTAGTTAATATGCTAGCCAACAAGCTAGCAACCCACATCTGGTATATGTTGTTTAATAAAATCAAATAAAAAAAATCAAGTAAAAAAAAAAATTGTTTTTAATTGTTAACCAAGTTGAAATCACACAGCTATGTACACAACAAAGTCAAGAAAAAACACCACTTGCAAAATTTAAACTTGGCCCGAGAAAAAACATGTATAGTATAGAGGCATCCCTATTAACCAGTAATGCTGATTTACATGAATATTTATGGTCCTGAAAAGTTAAGGATGACTGTTTTGGCTCTTTTTCTGTGGCTATCAAAATATCGTTAATTTTCTAGTTTACATTCTCATTCCTCAAACTACCAATAATACAGCAATACATATACCAAATAAGTGGAGACACATCAGGAACATAGTACATAGTAAAGCCGATGAATCGATAAATTGTCATCCTACGCATACACCCCTGTTAAACTGTTCTCTAAACAAAGTCATCCAAAATGTTTAAAAAACACACAATCGCGCACACAAGCGTACAGACAAGCGCACAGACAAGCGCACACACAAGCGCACACACAAGCGCACAGACAAGCGCACAGACAAGCGCACAGACAAGCGCACACACAAGCGCACACACAAGCGCACGCACAAGCGCACACACAAGCGCACACACAAGCGCACACACAAGCGCACAGACAAGCGCACAGACAATGTGAGAGAGCAATAATATATTTCATCCTGTATATGAAAGCACAGACAGTCATTTGCGACCCCAATCCATATTTCAATTTCCATCCCCTCATGTAAACTAATTCAATCTGGGCTGTATTTCCTCACCAGCAATCGCCTGTGAGAAATGAGCCTATTCTCACCCCCAAGTTTTAAGCACCCTTCTTCCCCTCTTACATACACACAGAGCATCTCCCTTACATCTACTCATAAGCTTCAACAGAATATGTGATATTTAAACTGGGTATATTAACTGTTGTTTGATTAATTACCAATACAGAGTTTCAGAGAATATAGTTAATCACTTTATCGGTTCTGCTGTAACATTATAATGGTGGATATTATACGTTGCATTCCTGCTAGTTCCCCCACCAAAGTTAACAAAGTTTAAAACTATGCCTCAAATATTTCCATATAGCACATTCCTGGTTATCAAGAAAACAATATGCATCATTACTGTGACCTCACAATTCTCAGTATGCTCTTCTGAACATAAAATGGACATTGTGGTACATAAAGAACACTGACCAACTGAATATTTCATTATAAAATGCACTGCACTTCAGTCGCCGAGACATTTCAGCCAAAAATGAAGACCATTTACAGAGCATTTACAACTGAAAAGTTCGGTCAGGAAAAAAAAGATTCAATAGGGCTACAACTGGTGTCCAAATCTAAAGGTTTGACAAATCATTTAAATGACAATGAAAATAAGAAACGGTGATACGCAGCATACAGCAAAATGGAAGCATGCCAGTTTCTCCACACAGGTTTTGTAATGTCTAGCTAATATATCACAAACAACAGAGCCAAAAAGCAAAGTATAAATAAATAAAAAAATAGTGGAATTTACGCCCTCAAATAATTAGCCATTCTCTGTTGTCAAAGACGCTGAATTTTGTGGCACTGTAGCCTATATACTGTAATTACAATACGATTATTTTACGTAAACTATTACTTTTTTATTATTTTGTATTTAGCACATTTAGTCAAAAGCATAAAAACGTTCTTTTTCGGTTTCAGTTTTGATGTTCAGTTTTCAGCTTGGCATGTCCTGAATTTAAATGTTTTTGGCCAATTTTCATTTCAGTGCACCACAATAATAAGTCATGGTTAAATTTATGTATTGCAGCGCACTGCGTGAAGCCTCAAATAAAAATTATATTACTTTATAATAAGTTAATTACATTATATATTACTTGCATTATATATTATTACCTGCTTCATCCAGAGGTTAAATATGTATCCAAGATCCTTCAAAAATGCTTAAAGCTTCCCCTGTTTTAACATCCCCAGTCTTACATTTCTGCAAGGAGTGATGTATCTTTAGGAATCTTACTGGTCTCCAACTGTTCCAAGTAGTTTGGAAGTTCACTGTAAGTGATCAATTCCATATCCCAAACAGGGCCTTTACTTCTGAAAATCACATTAACGGTTTCACTTTTATGTAATTCCATTCTGGAATTCCTCATCCAATCTGATAATGCAAGTGTTGTATGATCAAACTCTCTCAAAGTGCAGCCTCACTTTTGTTATTATGCAATGCTGGGGTTATCTTGTTTAATCATAATAAAACAAACACGTTTCAGCCAAGTCCTGGGCTTAATATGCAGCTGATGACAGAGCTGACAGACAGAGAACAGACTTTCCGGTCCAGATTAAAAAGAGAAAGAGCACTTTGCCAGCTACATGTTTACATGAGCTTGCAGCTTTCACATGGCAACAGCATGTAGAGGAAAGACTGCCTACAGCAAATATCATGGCTGGAATAATTAATAATTTCAATTACATTAATCTGTTTTAAAAAAGGTTGATTAAATGACACTTTCTTGATGAATCTGCAATAAGCAGTTGGCAGTCTGCCTGATGATAATGCATATTACATACTGACAGTAAGAAACAGAGCCTGCTTTATAAAGGACACCTTCATTTATATCCATCTTTTTAAAGAGTCTTATTAAAAGGGCTTACTTCTTTTTTTTTTTTTTCCAATAAAGTATTTTGGAGCCTTTTAAAGGATCTGCAAGGTTTGTTATAGTTCATTAAGATTGTTTTACAAAATCAGTTTTAATTAGTTTTCTTTATAAACACTCCAATTTCGAGAGTAATAGGAAAAGAACAGAAGAGAGAGAATGAGAGGACCAATTCAAAGTTAAACCGTTTGTATACATGCACACAAAGTATAGTCGCCTTTAGGAAGTGTGTGGGAGCGATGAGTGTGAGAAATATAGAGATTGTTAAGAAGCTGCCTGGGTTAGTTCTTTCTGCTATGCATTGTACTGCTAGCGTAATCCAACTGTACCCCTTCTCCTTTTACTTACTTTACACAAAGCTTTGCTCGAGTGCATAGAACCGAAAATAATTGCCAACGTTCCTTTATGCATGAAATAGTATGACTCGCTGGTGTACCATAGCCAAGCTAAAGTGACTGGGTATTACCATAAAGTAGCTAGCTCTAACTGGAACTTTTAGAAGTTGATCTCTGATCAGGGTCTATGGCTGAGAAACAGCATCAGAAAAACTAAACAAATAATATGTATACCTAATGTTTAATTCATGTTTACTGTTAAAACACTAAGCTATTACAGCAGAGTAAACTCCCTCTGCCTCTGCTATGTGTAATTTACAATTTGCAAGAGTACAATTTACAGCATTTTCTGTGCAGCTTAGGAAAACGCCTTGTATTTTAATATGCATAGCATGTGAACATGGCTTTGGAAACCGCTTGGAGTCTGAAGTTTCTCCAGCAAGGAACACTATTAGCATGCAATTCATCATAAATCTGCACCAGTTTGCAGTAACATCTTAAACAAGTGAAACAGTTCTCAAAATACATTGGGATACGCAGTACTATATTTTTAAATATGTGTTTTAATTAACGTTGTTATTAAGACAATGTTCAAAATAGTATAAACATAAAAAAGGTAGTAGGTCAAAGCTGATCCATACTGTGTGTATGTGGTTTTGGCAGTTCCTGTTTATCAGGAGACACAGTAATCAAACATTTTAATTGGCTTTTGCACTGACACAGTAAAGAAGAATCAGGTAAACATTTAAATGAGGGTCGTGGATGGATGTGTGATTAGTGTAGAGCACAATTGTGTTCATGCTTTAAATTCAGTTCATTAAACTTTAATTTTTGCCATTTTTTCTTTTTTGCTTTCTATATTTTCTTCTTTTGTGCTCTCAGTTTTCAATGGCTGTTAGAAGAGCCCATTCATATTGAGTCACCAACCAGCCCTCACTACTAGACTACGCTTAAAGTCAGACTGAAACAATAAAATGTTTAATACATTCAGACTGGTCTGAAATTTGATTTGAAGTCTAGGTCTGCCCTCCAACTGTCAAATCTGACTGACCCAAAATCTGCAGACTACAGCCAACAACCAAAGATTCTGCCAGACTGAGAATCAGGGCTAAAATCAAGGTAAAAATTGTGCAGACTTAAGGTGGGTTTACACTACACAATTTGAAACCTGATATTAGCCCTGATTCTCAATCCAGCTGGGTCTATGCTTACTCGCTATAGCCTACATAATTTTGGTCAGTCGGAGTCACCAGTAGGGAGACTAAATCAAGTAATGTCCCCTACCCTCGGACTCCGATTTTTTTGTCTCCCAATCACATTTCAGAAGAGTCAAAGATAATTGTACATGTTTGATTTTTTCCACCCGACTAGCATAATCCGGTAGTGTGTGCTGGTCAACGACTCAATCTGTATACATTCCTTCTAAAGCCAATGAACACAGAGCATGAAAGGTGAAAACATACCAAGTGAAAAAAGATAAATAGTAAAAAAGAGCTTTTTTCCCTCAAGTACACCTACATCTAAAATTTTAAATGCGACCACACGTTTATCTGTTGCTCTTTTACTGTGCCAGTGGCAAAGCTGCAATAGCAGCAAGCTGCTTCATTATTTGTTTATCTGGGTCTCCTAGTAGGAAAAAAATATATAGGCTTATAGGCTGTGCAGTGCGTGAACCTTAATATTTCAATCATCCAAAAAAATCTGCAGTCATTTACTGTGAGATATTCAATGAATTTAGTCAAACAAGTTGTAGAATGTTTGATGTGTACATAAGCTTTAGTTTCATAAGCTCACAGTCTGATCACGTGTTACCTTCTCTCATCTAAGAGATAAGAGATCCGAGGGTAAACATGCAGGTAAAAACTCACATTCCAACTAGCTTAAAAAAGGAAAAGCATGCAGGATCTCACAAGTACATGTATGTTTGCAGTTGCAAATTGTCTATATATGTAAGTAAAAGGCCTGAAGGCACATCAACCATAACACTACACAAGAGCACAGGTTTGTTTAGCAACCAACAGCCTAACAGTAATATTTAGTAACCAGCACTGCGTGTAAATACATTCCACAGAGTTCAAGCCAACAAATAGTTCTACCACTTTCATTGTGTTAACCTCTGAAGAGGTGGAACTTCATAGCACCTTCAAAACAGAAGCTTTTTACCATTTCTTCCCTACTGGCTAAAAATAAATGTGAAAAAGAGACATATGACAGTCAGCTGGGAGACTGTATTATTACCTTTACTGTTGTAGTTTTACAGTTTGTTTTGGACAAGTTAATCAGCTTGCTAACTGCAGAGCAATTACAGCTGCAGCCAAGTCACCCCTCTGCTGCCAACCACACCAGTTAATCACACATTTTCAGTACATATCAGAATGCAGCTCTACTGAGTGGTGAACATATAGTTATCCGATATTATTATGTTCAATTTTGAGTTTTTACCGTTTATGGTAGGCAAGTCGTCCAGCTTGTTAACTGCTGTAATTCCTTTGCTTACCAGTGAGATGGAGCTAACTAGCATGTCACTGCCGACACCATTGGCAGTTACATACTTTCTTGGTACAACTCAGTGGGCAGCACTACACTCTCAAGTATATAACTACCTGATATAATTATTTCACTTTTGTGCACTGTTTATAGTTATTGAGTTAGCTAGTTTCTAACTGTACAGACTTTATTTGTCACCAAACCTCTGGAGCAGCCTCAGTCACACTGCCTTTGTAAGGCATGAATGGCAAAAGTCAAGTGTGCCTGCAGCTTCAGGCTTTAAGTTGAAATGTACTAAATGATTAACTATAAAATACAACTTATGGAGTAAAAATTGCCCAAATGTCTGTTGAGTGTCAAATTATAGCGCATATGCCACAGTAATCTAACACAGCAATGAGCAAGTTCTAATTACTGCAAAGAATATTCCCATCCCAAGCCTTGGGTTCACTACAGATTTTTAAAGTCTGAACAGCTTACAAAAAGACTGGGCATCTCATCACTACCCAACTGTTTTTTTTTTTTGCTCATCTTTTTGGGCAACTGAAATATTGGGGATCACATACTACTCAAATTTCAGCTGCTGCTGAACCAAACGGCCGTTTTCTCTGCTGTTTACACTGACTCAGTAAACAAACAGCAGGGAAACATGTTTAAGTAAAGGTCACTGACTAAAAATGTGAACAATGTGGTATTTTTAAAGTTTAAAATGTTAATTAACTTGATTATTCTTGTGCCTTAAACTCAGTCGGAAAAAAAATCAAATGTTTGACACGTTCCGATTGGTCTGAAATGTGAACGAGGGATATAAAATCTGAGTCTCCATCTCTCACACACTACATAACTCTCTCTCCAAACGTCGACTCCAACTGAGCCAAATCTGCAGACCAGAGCCAACTAGCCAAAACCCGTCAGACTGAGAACTGGGGCTAAAATGAGGGTAAAGGTTGTGTAGTGTAACCCCAGCTTTAGTCTAAAAAAGACCTTATAGATACTACAACTGCCAGATGCTGACAGACAAAAGACTAAAGCAGCACATATATTAAAAGTCATAAAACACTATTTTATACAGAAGGCCTATGTTTCCTCATTAGTTCCTCATTCTCACCACACCAAGTGTTAACCTGAAGCTGACTTGTGAAGACTTTCACTTACACATTTTCAGAGTTCCTCTAGATTGGCACCAAGTTAAATTAAAAGTGAAAGGACTGAATGAAAAATGTTACATAGCTTGAATGGAGAGGCAGTAAAAGCTAAGTGAAGGTGTTTGGGTAGGGTGGTCTGTACCGCCGCACTCTCTGTACAATGAACCAATTCCACCATCATCCAGCCACCTTCATAAAACCAAAGTATTAAAAAGGGAAAGAAAGAGGGCTCACATGCAAACTTTAAATCAGGTCTCCAGACTAAGGTTGGAAGGTAAACTGGTAAAATGTGAAAAAGAGTTTGGTGATGTCCCATTATGTACATTTTACACTATTAAGGAGAAGTCAAAAGCCAAAAGGCAGTGAAACAATACAAAGCCCTGTCCTTAAGACTAATTATACTTAAATAATTCTCATAAATTCAACAACACAAAATATTTCAGCATTTATGTAACTATTTATTCAGTTCAAATGTGTAGATAAATTCCACATGGAATAATCATCATTTTTACCACAAGTAGGTAAACTTAAAGAAAAAAAATATGCTGGTGATATATATTTTAATCATGTAAATTGAATTCACCACTTCTATTTCATTTTCTAATTTGTCATTTTCTGTTACCTTTTTTTTTGGATAAAATGTGATGAACTTGGCAATAATGATGATAATGATTACTATTATTACTGCTGCGGTTATATCTCAGACCATGTTACTTCCTTACGGCCAATTTTTCATTGGTTACATCCAGGGCTGAGTTAAAAATATCAACACAGCAATGTATAAAGGATAAGCACATGGTGATGTGTGTACTGACAGAGTGACGGCTGCAACAGTATTAATAAATGTACTTTTATACAGTGCTTTCATATACAAGTGAAACAGATTCTGCATCAAAGTCTGTGACCAAATTTTACACCTAAAACAGGTGTAAAAAGGGTCAGAGAATGTTTATTCATTCGTTAATCATCTGTCTTGTGTGTGAATGAGGAGTGTCCTTTTCTAACTATCATTATGGCGGTTATGATCATGATGTTTATTTATTCATTATTACTGCAGTTTCCAGAACAAATCTGAATAGATATCAGCCAAAAAGGTCATGTGTGTACTGTGTTTCACACCCACCCCTCATCCACTACCCCAAATAACCAAGACTGTAATCTCAATCAGTAATTTAATTTAATCAATATACAAAATGGAAAAGCATTAAAATATATGGCATCACTTACAAATACCAAGCTAGGTTGTCATTGCAGTGTTTGGGTAATAGCAGAAACTGCTTTGTTAAAATTTCACAATGTACTGGGGAATGCCGCCAGTCTGTTCTCAACAGCCCATCTAGTCTCATACAGGGCTGCCTTTGCATATACAAGTCTTAGAATTATACCATCACCAAGATAAAGCAAAGTATAAAAGAGCTCTCAGAACATCAAAAACATGACTTTCACCAACACTTATGTTACCAAAAGCTATATTTACAGTACTTCTTTAAAGGTTACGTTCACTTAACATACATGCCCAGACAGGTGTAAACTAACACACACACACACACTTAAGCCTGCTGCTGAGCTAAGCTTGAATGTAGTGAGGGGGAAGGGTGTTTCAAACAGGTGTGACAGGTAGGAGAGAATGCATGTGTTTTCTTGTGTCAGGGTTTCTAGGCTGTCTCTACTGTCCCTGTATTAAAAGAAAGCATGAAGAAAAGCACTCCTGATATCAAAGTATCTTCAACCAACAGCACCTGCTGGGAACACACAAAACAGAAATACAAAGGCAGTCCTCCCTCACTACTATGGATGAGCGATTTCCTTCTCAATCCAACATCAAATATCACTACTAGGACATTAAAAAGTACTCTTGTGCATGTAAAAAGGGGAACTCTTTGCAAAAGTGCAGAGATAAAAAAGTAGAGTACTGTGCAAAAGTCAGAGACTAAATTTGAAACAGCATGCATATATATATATATTATTTGAATAAGAGCTTTTTCAGCAAAAATACACTTTATAATAAGGTAAATATCAAGAATCAACAGGATCAGAAATGCTTATATTTTGTTTTTGCTGCCCATCAGATTGTTTCGAAGGAACCATTGAAAATGCATTAACACTAAATAAATAATAATTTTTGCACATGACCTACATCTGTTTAATGTTTACAACAAAGTGTAAGCCTCCTTTTGGTGGTTCTTTAGTAAAGGTAGTGGTTCTGTTCAGAATCATTAGTTCTATACAGAACCACTTCCTGCTTAAATGGTTCTTCAGATGGATTGAGAACGTGTTGTATTTGGTTCAGTATAGAAGCTTTTTAAAGGTGACAATAGCAGATACCTCTTTGGTGCTATGTGGAACCATTTTAGAAGAGCTTCTATATAGAATCATATACAACAGACTCTCCATCAATCTGAAAAACCACTTCACCATGTAAAGAACCATTTAAACGGGAAGCGATTCTTTACAGAACTCATGGTTCAAACAGGACCACTAACTTTACTAAAGAAACCTTGAAGAAGCGGCTTCTTCGTGTGTGGGCCTTCTCCACAGTCCTAGCATGAATAGCAATGTGGTGAAAAGCACAAACACTACTCAAAACACCTAAAGAGACATCCCTCCCTCATTACTCTCACGGTCCATCCACGTCCGGATCCTTGTCCTCCCGAAATGACCGCTCCATCTAGCCCAACTCGCCATCCAGACCTACTTTCTGCAATGCAGCACCCACTGAACCCATCTTCTCCCAACCTCAGTGTAGCTCTCTTTCTGGCAGAGTGCACCCCTGCAGCGCTGCACTGCGCATGCAGAGAAAAGGCTCATTATTTAGCAGCAGCTGGACTCGGGTCAGTGCGCATGCGCGGAGCCACAATTCTCTATACACAATCTAAGGGGATCTTTATTTGGCAAAAGGCTACACCGCTGACGCACAGGCCCATCAACAGAAACAACTTACTCGCTAATGTATCCCAGATTGGTCATAAATGCCTAGCCATGGCACGCTCGTCTGCTACACAAGCTATTTACACCATAGAACAACTCACCTTGTTTTGAAAAGGTACTGGAAGTGAGAAGGGTGCTAAACCTCCACTCAACAAACACAGCCAAAATGCTAACAACTCACATCCAGGCTAGTTAGCAAGCATGCTAAGTCGGACAGCTGGTTGAAAAGATACGAGAGTTTTAAATATGAGGCAACAGCAGCTGGTGGCAGTGGCTTAGCAGGCAGACTATCTGGACGTAACCTATTAGCAAGTTAACAAGCCACCGAAACCTCTTCATATAATACACTGGCCAAAAAAGCAGTAATGCACCCAAACGCCGACGTGATTCTTGCTCATTATGTAAGAATACCAGAATAATTGGCAGCATGTAGCACGAAGCTACTGAAGTCTACTGCTTTAGCTCCTGGCTAGCCCGTCAACAGACTCCTAAGCTCCAGCGAAACGACCGTAAAATGCCTCCGCGCACGAGCTAGCGCTCTCTCCCTCCGTCCATCCGCTTCAGGAGAAGCGCGACAGCCGACCCTCATTAAAACGTGAGGCGTGTAACGCCATATTTTTCTTTCCAAACTTACATTTTTGAGGCTTTTCTTCGACCGTATCGGATATTTTTCTGTCGCGCGGCTTCACGTCCGGGTTAAGCGTGTGACGACAAACATCGGGCACGCGCACGCAGGGGAAGGGGAACGCGCCGTGTTGCGGCTCCATTCGACTCAGTTCAGCTGAGTTCAGTGTAGATGAGGGCTGGATTCAGTGGTTGTGTGGCTCTGGGCAAAAGGCAGGAATGAGGCGCCTGAATGCGCATTTTTAAACGTGCAACACGTGTAAAATATCTCTGTAGTGTAAATATTGTTTGTGTTTATAATGTGCATGTTACTGATTCATCACAATCCCCATGAGTAATATAATCAATACTCCATGTGCAACATTCCATGTGCAGTTCGGATAAAATATCCTTACATTGTGAATGTTTTTTTGCTTTTTTTATTTTGAATTGTTTATTTTGTTCAATTTTGTCAATAGAGTTTATGTGAAGGATTTATATAGAGAGAGATTTTATACATATTTTTTATCTTACTTTTTATCTTTAGTATTAGTATTTAGTTGTGGCTCCCAAGTGGTGCATCAGTTTACACTGCAAATCAATTATATCATGGCATGTAAATGCTAGGAGATCAATGCTGTTGCAGACTTCCTCCGAGTACTTTTTTGCTCCTGTATTTTCATTCAATAGACCCATGCATGTATTTAAACTCTGTACTGCGTTTGTTTCATAGTTAGGTTTTTAAATGGAAACAAATGGGCTGAATAAGTCAAAATGAATTATTTGTCAGCAGATCTTTAAAAAAATACTGAAAAAATGCTGCTTATTTAAGTATTTTAGAGTAATTTGGCCCACAACTTTCAAATATTGCCACAAATATAGATTTTCGATTTGACTGAGATCTGGGCCATTGTAGGACATTCAGCTTTTTGTTGTTTAACCACTGCTGTGTTGCTTTGATTGAAAAGTTTCTCCCATGGTTTAGTTTTTTAGCAGTCTGAAGGAGGCTGTCTTGCAGTATCTTCTCTTATTTTTCTCTATCCATCCGTCCTTCAATTTCAACAAGATGCCCAGTCCCTGTCAAGGAAAAGCATCCCCACAACATGATACTGCCACCCCCATACTTCACTGTTGGATTGGGGTTTATTGAGGAATGAGAATTCTCAGGTTTATGCCACACATAGTGTTTTAATTTGTAGCCAAATAGCTCGAATATAGCTCAAATTGTGTCTCATCTAACCACAAAGCCTCATCGTCCATTTAGTTGGTTCACTCTGATGCTTCCTGACAACCTCCAGACAAGCTTTGACAAGGTTTTTCAGTAATCACTGTTTTCTTCAGTTATGGTAATGGCTTCATTCTAGTCACTCTCCCATACAGGCCAGTTGTATTAAAGCTCTTGAAGTCACTGACAAGTCCCCTTCTCGCTCTGATGCTGAGTTTTGAGGGACGGCCTTATCCAGGCAGTGCCTGGGTGGCATTCTGAAGCTTTAAATTCCTCAAAATTGATCCAACAGTGCATACTTTTGTAGCTATGTCTGTAACTTCTTTGGTCTTCATTTTTACATATTTCTTTTAGATTCACAGCCTGACATGGGATACTTGAATTAAGGGGGTCTTTTATCCACCAAAAAAAAACTTTTTAATGATTCACAACTGGAGGCCGATTGTAAGCCAATTGTTTCCTTGGTAGGACAATATCTTTCATTTGTGTAAAACTGGAGCTTCCACAGCACAGGGGTTGAATACTTATGCAAACAGCATTTTTAGTTAGTCATTTTGGCACACAATATTTTCCTACATAAAACCGATATACTGTAACTTATAAATAATTCATTTTGAGGGTCATTCTTTCCAAATAAAATATGACACAGCACAAAATACCAAAGTGTTATTTGCACCCCAAATGAATCTGATGACTTTTAAGAGAGTTTAATAATTTTACAAAGCATACATACACTATATGGCCAATAGTATATGGACACCTCACCAGAACACCTATATGAGTTTATGGTATATCCCATGCCAGAACTATGGGGAATAATATGAACAATATGGCTCTAGTGGCCTCCATTCTTCTGGGAAGGCTTTCCACAAGATTTTCAAGAGTGCGTGTGGAATTTTTTCAGTCAAAAGAGCATTTGTGAACTCACTGGCAGAGAGGTTGAATAAGAAGGCTTGGCTTGCAATTGACATTTCAAATCATCCCAGAGGAGTTAGATGGGGTTGAGGTCAGGGCTCTGTGCAGGCTACTGGAGTTCCTCCACTCTTAATCCATTAAACTATGTCTTTATGGAGCTTATGTTGTGTACAGGGGCACAGTCATGCTGGAACAGGAAAGAGTCTTCACCAAACAGCTGCCACGATGTTGGAAGCTTAAAGTTGCTTTGTATGCTGTAGCATTAATATTACCCTTCACTGAAGGGTTAAAGGGTGATATCTAGGGAGCAACCCCAGAAAAACAGCCCCAGACCACTATTCTTCCTCCACCAAACTTTACTGATGACACTATTTATTCTGATAGTTAGCTTAAGAAGGCTGTACTTTAAATAATTTTAGATTTTAGAGACTGGACAAATCTAGAGTCAAGCTTGATCCTGAAGCCACTTCTGACTTGTAACATCACATGGTAGAATACTGATGTGCACTTATTCTCTAAGAGGCTGTGTTTGCAGTGGGTCTGCTTGATGCACACAAAACAATTCTAAAGTGGTTGTCTTAGTTAAAAGTCTTCTGACACCCAAAACAATAAAACTTTGTTATGACATTGAGCCAATCTATTCGTTCTGCATTTCAGTGGAAATTTGCATCTCATCTAAAAACCAAAACCAAAGCTCGCTGGTGTCTCATTTTCCGTGGAAGCCGCTGGTTATGGAGTTTGAGACAACTATCTATTTTTTTCACTTTGCAGGAAAAATAAACATGCTATCATCATCATGTTAATGATGTTTATCAAATGATTGCGTGAGAGTGTTTTAAAGGGACGCTCATTTAATTTGCTTGCTGTTTTGTTGGATTTCACTGCAGTAGAATAAACAGTGACATTCACTCTTTCTTTGAGAGGGACATCAGTGAGTGAGTGAGTGAGTGAGTGAGTGAGTGAGCGAGTAAGTGTGTGTGTGTGTGTGTGTGTGTGTGTATACAGGTTCTGTGTTCCTCTTCCAGCCCTGCGTCTGCAGAGAGATGTGAATCCCAGCCAAAGGAAGTTCATGAAAAAAACACTCAGCGGGGAGAAAAAAAAACTTGAAAGGAAGAAAAAGAGGAATAAGATCAAAAACAACAGGGGGAGCATGTGAAGATATGCACAGCTTCGCAAACAGCAAATAGTGCTGTGTGTTAAATGTGACCCCATAACTCGATTAATGTGGAATTTCACCAAATTTCAAAAATTAGGCATAATTCAATTGTTGAGACACAATAAAAGTCATTCAGAGTTTGGTTTGATGTGAAAAAGTTAATTGCAGAGAAACTTACTAACACAGGCTTCTTTAAAGTGGTGGTGATAGGAACCAGGAGTCATGATGTCTACAACACAAACATTTTATTCACTATCCTAAACCAGCAGTGAATCCATGTGCATTCTGAGTTTTTATATGTAATGTTCTCAGTATTATATAGTGTTTTTTTATATATATAATGTTTTTATATAATACTTTTATGTGTAATGTAAAATACATTTTAGCGTATTTCAAAATTATGTAAAATCTTCCTGTGGGGTAGCTTTAGGTTCTTTGGTTTGTTTGTTTGTTTTTTTTTGTTTTTTTCCACAGCTGAAAACAATTCTGACTCAAATTTTTTCTAAAACTGAGATTTTAACATCAAACCACTATGAATAATTTATGCATGCATTTTGAAAAATTGGTGGAACTGCCCTTTGAAGGAGTACTCCCACTTTTTTCATCCTAATCTCCAGCTACCGCATCTGTGTTATACTATCAATTACCACAAACTACAAAAATTCAACATGTTGGTCTGAGGTGAATAGTAATTCACAGTGGCTTGTCTAAAATGGTCCATTATAGAGGAACCTACTGACTCTAATTTCCTCACAGTGGTGGTCATAGGAACTAGGAATCATAACGTCTACAACACAAATAGCCATTTTATTTTCTATCCAAAATCAGCAGTGGACCCACATGTATCTTTTTATAGAGTTTGCATACATAATGTCTTTATTTATTCAGTGAGTTTTAATATGTAATGTTTTTATATACTGAACTTTTATATGTAACATAAAAAATACATTTTAGACCAAAATTGTATCTCAGATCTGTTGTAAAAGAATGCAACAATTTGTAAAATCTTACTGTGAGGTAGCTTTTGTTTTTCTGTTTTTGTTTATCTTTTTTCACAAGCTTTTTGTTGCTCTGAGCCTTTTTTTCAGAAATATTCAGTGACTGAGATGTGAACAGTAATTCAGAGTGGTTTGATCTGAAATGGTCCATTATAGAGAAGTTTACTAACTCAGATTTCCTTACAGTGGTCATGATAGGAACTAAGAATCGTGATGTCTGCAACACAAATATATACATTTTCTAAGTATCCAAAGGACCGGCAGATGTGCACAAACCTCTGAGTTTTCATGTACAATGTAAAGTAATAAGAGTAAAGTAGAAGTAAATCTGAAACAAAAGTTTTCTTTGAGGTCTATTTTACCCTACAACTCTCTGCGTCTACCTCTCCTCCCTGAGGCTGCCCTGTGTTGTGCTTCTTTCAAAAAGCAGGCTGGGCTGAAACACTCTGTATTATTACAGAGTGAACAGGCGTGGCTAAACTGCTTTAGGCTGAATAGGCAAATATATGTAAATGCTTTGGTTTTTGTGGCATCACAGAAACAATTCATTCGAAATGGGCTGTTTCTGCTGCTTAGTTGCCATGCATGGACTGCGTAGTCAATACATGGACCGAAATGAATGTAGGTTGTAGGTGATCATCACTTCTTTTAGTTTTACTTTACATACATATTTGTCAATGTAATATCAGTGGGACACACAGGTGCTGAAGTAGTTTCTCATTGACTAAGTGAGATAAGTGAGTTTTGATACATTGAGCTTTCTTTTCTTAGTACAGTATAGCACATCAAAATAATCATGGTGACGGACCATACGCTTTGCATGCAGCAGGTAGAGATTAGGTGGAAATGCACTAGGGTGACCCTGAGGGAGAAGTGGCTTAGAAAATGAATGAATGAATGAATGCACCAGGGTATTCCTTCAAACACAAAGCTTGCTAAAGCCAGTTTCAGTGCTGTGTGGCCTGCAGAAGCTGCCCTTTGTGCCTTTTTTTCAGAGGACTTGAACGGTGCCGTATGTTTAATACAACACCAGCAGCCTGGCGCACAGTGCGTGGTATGACTCTGCCCCCCTCTGTCCCTCTGAAGCTGTACTTGACTCTAAATGAACTGACTCTCACATCTTTGAAGTCTTAGAAGCATCACTTTGCTCAGGCATCATTTTCATGTTTCACAAAGCCTTTGTATTTCCTGTAGAAAAATGGTGAACCGTTTTGCTGCTGACTTTGAGTACCATTGTTCTCCGAAATCCATGCGCTAACATAGCAGAGCATGGTTAGATCATCTGTTGGTAAAAGGGAAAACTCCCAGCTAAGATAAGAGGGCTACTCTGTACTGCTCTACTGACAGATTTTTATATCTTTCTGGTTAAATGGTTGACTGTTTCTTTATAATATGTGAGGTCATAAGCAACATGCTTGAACATCCATATGCTTTATGCTTTAACATCCATATGCCCCCATTAAAAAGAGGCTTTTGTTCCCTAAAGATCACCATTTGTGCTTCTGCACTGTGAGCATTCTTTGGGTATCGTGTGAGTCACTTGAGAGCTCAGATCAGCATAAAAGGGGAACTTCCACCAACACATGCTGTGACGGATGATGCCATCTTGTTCCACATTGCTGTCTGGCCCCTTTTCTCGTTGTCCACCAATGGCCTTGTTTTCCAGTCTCAGGTCATACGAGTGCTGTTCTCTATGCATTATGACTAATTCTGCTTTTCAGCGCAATTCAGAGAAGGAACTTCTTCACATTAACATGGTTTGTGCAATACACCAAATTAACTGTTGTAGTTTGTTAACTACAGGTGCTGGTCAACGAATTAGAATAATTTGAAATAGTGCAATCATGAAATTCTTTGAATGCATTTTTTGAGCAGAAAGCAAATCAGGTGTTCACCGCACCTGTCCTACTCGTTAGACTAATCACAGAAGTCGTTACCTGTAGAAAATTTGCTCAGCTGAGCTTTCCAAAAGGCCCATTTAGGCCATTTAACTGTGACACTGTTGTTTTATTGAATTAGAATAATGGAGAAACCGTTTCATTGAATTAGAATAATTTTTATTATAATTACAATCATCACTTTCTCAGTATTTTGTGGCTGCCCCCTTGGCTTGTATGACTGCCTGAAGTCTCCGCGGCATCGATTTGACCAGCTTGTCGCAAGTTTCCGCACTCACAGCTTCCCAGGCAGTGGCGATGTTCTGCTTCAGTTGGTCCAGCGTAGTAGGCTTTCTGTCGCGAATTTTCCGCTTGACGATGGCCCAAAGGTTTTCAATGACATTGAGGTCAGGCGAGTTGGCCGGCCATGCCAAAACTTCAAGCTGTTTTTTAGGGAACCAATCTTTGGTCGACTTTGCCGCATGAGCCGGTGCAAGATCCTGTTGAAATATGAAGTCTTCTTCGCCGAACTGTTCCTCAACAGTCGGAATCAGGAACGTTTCCAGAATATCTTGATATACGGCAGCATTGACAGTCTTCTTGAGGAAGCAGAGTTTCCCTACACCTCGAGCGGACATGCATCCCCAGACCATAACGCTCTGGGGAAACTTGACGGATCTTTTCACGCACTCGTGGTTGTAGGTTTCGCCACCACGACGCCAGACACGAGGACCTTGGTCACCGAAGGAGATGCAGAAGCGTGATTCGTCACTGAAGACCACTTTCTGCCAGTCTTCAGCAGTCCACTCGCTGTGTTCTTTGGCCCACTTCAGCCGTTTCTCCATTTGTTTCTTGTTCAGCATCGGTTTTACTGCTGGAACGCGAGATTTGAAGCCGAGTTCGCGCAGACGACGGTAAGTGGTTGATCTGGAGACGTCATCGCCGGTCTGCTTGTTCCACAAGTCGGTGAGCTCGGAAGTGGACTTGAACCGGTTGCTGACTGCGATCTTTCTCAGCTGCTTGTTGTCGCGAGCAGAAGTTTTTCGGACGCCGGAACAGTTGGTGCGCTTGCTGCAGTTTTTCTTGAGAGCTTTGCAGACGGAAGACTGGCTGATGCCGAGCTGCTCAGCAATTTTAGTTTGGGTCAAGCCTTGTTGGCGAAGGGCTTGAATTTGAGCCACTATTCCGGTTGAGAGGTCGCGCTGCTTACCCATGATTGATTTTACAACTTAGAAATTCTACTCAACCCTGACTTTATACTGCACAGTGAACACTCTTCACAGAAAACAAAAATTCGAGCATTTATTCTAATTCAATGAAACGGTTTCTCCATTATTCTAATTCAATAAAACAACAGTGTCACAGTTAAATGGCCTAAATGGGCCTTTTGGAAAGCTCAGCTGAGCAAATTTTCTACAGGTAACGACTTCTGTGATTAGTCTAACGAGTAGGACAGGTGCGGTGAACACCTGATTTGCTTTCTGCACAAAAAATGCATTCAAAGAATTTCATGATTGCACTATTTCAAATTATTCTAATTCGTTGACCAGCACCTGTATAGTTGGGGGTGGAGGCGTGGGGCCACAGGGTCACTGGCTCCAGAAAAAGCTGATTGGTCTTTCAGGGCCCCCCTTTCTTTCATCCCTCCCCAACCAAGTTACTTGTGCCCTCATACAATTTATGAAACTTTCACTAAAAATTGTGGCTATAAATGGTAAATATGCCACTTGTGAATCACGTTTATTTGAAAACATTTGAGTGATGTTGGACAACATCGACTTAGCTAAAGATACTGGAAGTCTTAATAAATGGAACCTTAATGGAACAGAGGTTTCTTGAGAAGTTGATTTCATTTTTACACATGGTATCATGTTAAATATCGTTACAAGAGGTGAGTGCAAAAAGGCTACTGTGTAGTGAATTAGTGTAATGAATTATCATGGTTCGCAACCAAGATAATCAGACATCACTTTGTTATTGCCTGAAATTAAAGTAGAGCATGTTGATTTCTGTGGTTTGTTGTAATTGCTATAAGAGCTGTAAGTGATTGCAAATTACACAAGTGGCAATCATTGGGATTCAAGCATGCTCTCCCTACTTTAGCCTGTAAAGCTCTTTTAGCAATAGAAAACAAATGTTTTTTAAATGGTTTCCATGTAAAACTGTATAACTGTTGAAAAGGGATCTTACAAGGAGATGTCTGACAAATTTCATACACACTGATCTTTTGACCTTTGTATGTCATTTTAAACAAATAATCGAAAGTACCTGGGAAGTAGTATATTTTTTTGACATGCCTTGTATTGGCACAGCATAGGGGTCAGCCTAAATGTTAAGAGAAGCCATTTTGTCAGTTCACTGAGTTCAACAGCTAAGCCAAGGGTCAGCAACATGAGGCTCCAGATGTTAAAAATGTATCACAAGACTGCTGGGATAGGCTCCAGCACCCCCCCACCGCGACTCTGATGGAGATGCGGCTTACAAAATGGATGGATGGATGGACGAATCTGCCTTTCTACAGTGTATACAGAGTATTTAATACTCATCAACTGTTTTCTTTTTTCCTTGCTCATGATATGACACTGGCAATGACATCAAAAGTACACCACTCCATCTGACTATAAGGGGGTGTCCATGTAGTGCCCCCTGGTGGGAAACACTTTTTCCCAAAAAACCAGGACCAATTATGCTGTGTTCATGACAAATGGGAGCTTGGAATTTTTCCAACTTGGAAACCCCTACTTCCCAACTCAAAATGTTTTTGCAGCTCCAGCTGTTTGAGGTAGGAACAAAATAGACAGCAAGCTAACATTTGTTTTGCTGTTGTGTGCATATAAAACTCTCAAAACGTGTTTACAGTTGAATAAAAAGCTATTCATTTATTGCTTGTTTTGTTTTAAATGTGAAGATAGGATATGGAAATCCAATGTCAACATAGTGCCAACAAAAAGTCACGCAGGCATGCAGTTTGATTAATAATCTCATTTTACAACCAATGGCTAAAAATATAATTATTCAAACAACAAATATAAATGTTTAGCAATATCATAAACAAATAGAGTATAACATAGAAATAGAAGGTCAGAGTTTCTCAAGAGTTCTGACTTAGATTTACATTTACAGCGTTTAGCAGATGCACTTATCCAGAGCGACTTACAAGAAGTGCTTTGCCTTTCTAGAGAAAGAATCTTTGTTAGTTACCAATAGGTTAGAGAGAAAGCAAGTCCTGAGCTCAGATACTGCTAGAAATAAAAAGTTACTGTTGATACCCATAAAAAAAGGAACAGAGTTGAACACAGAACAGAGCAACACAATAAAATACAATAAAGGGTTGGATCCTCCAGATGTTATACAGGAGAAATCTGCATGACTGAGTTAGGTTCGCCATGTGAGTTGAGAACAATAACTAGCCATCTAGAATCACACCAAGACTTCTTTCCTCTACAGACAGAACAACCAGAATGAGATAGCAAGATCATGATGAGGACCTGTAGTTGCAGGGATGAATAGCAGCTCAGTCTTGCTAGGATTGAGCTTCAGGTGGTGAACTGCCATCCATGAAGAAATGTCAGACAGATATGCCGAGATGCAACTGGAAACCTGTGTGTCAGAGGGTGAGAAAGAAAGCATTAGTTGAGTGTCATCAGCATAACAGTGGTAAGAGAAGCCATGAAAGTATATTACATCACCAAGAGAGGTAGTGTAAAGAGAAAAGAGAAGAGGACCCAGCACTGAGCCTTGTGGGACACCAGTGGAGAGCCTCTCTATGTTACCTGATAAGAGCGATCCTCCAGATAGGACATCAAGAAGAATTGTATGGTTGTCGTGTCAAAAGCTGCTGATAGGTCAAGAAAAATCAGGACAGATAACAGTTTGGCTGATTTTGCTGACTGGAGCTTCACGTTCACTGCTATAAGAGCAGTTTCTGTTGAGTGTGCTGGTTTGAAGCCAGACTGGTTGGGGTCCTGGAGCTGGTTCTGTGTGAGAAAGAGAGACAGTTGATTATAGACTGCACGTTCAAGAATTTTTGAAAGGAAAGAAAGGAGTGACACCAGTCTGTAGTTGTTGGATGGGAAGTACTCTTGCAGTCTTAAAAGTTGGAACTTCACCTGATGACAAGGACTTGTTAATGAGCAAAGTGATTAAGGGCAGTAGGTCCTTGGAGATTGACTAGAACAATGCAGATGGGATGGGATCCAATGGACAGGTGGTTGGGTTAATGGATTTGATCAGTTGAAGGACAGCATCTGTGGAAAGATAAGAAAAACAGTTTAAGGGATTGAGAATGAGAGGAGGATGTCTAGTGGAAGGAGTGAGGACAGACAGAAAAGACTGATGGATTCTGTCAACCTTCTCCTCAAAGAGGGGTGAGAGAAGAGGGTGGAGGGGGAGGAGGATGGCTGAGGAGAGAGGAGAAGATGCTGAAGAGCTTGTGCGGATCAGATGTTGATGCTTTCAGTTTCCCTCTGTAGAAAGATGACTTTGCAGCAGTAACTTCAAGTAAGAACTTGGAAAGATGATATTGGTAGAAGTGAAGATCTGAGTCAAGCTGGCATTTTCTCCACTTTCTCTCAGCGTTCCTTAGTTCTTGTCGGTTGCTGCACAGGACACCTGTCAGCCAGGCGTGGGTGGGGAAGATCTTGCTGGCCTTGAGGACAGAGGACACAGAAAATTAATTACAGATGAAAGTGAAGAAAGAAAAGCATCTGTAGCTGTGTTCAGTGAGAGGGAGGAAAATGAATCAAGATGGGGAAGGGTGGTCAGGATAGTTGAAGCAAAAGACGAGGAAGGAGTGGAGTACAGGTTGCATCGAGAGGAGGAGCACAAAGGGATGGAATGGACAGGAGTAGCAGGGAGGGAGAGTGAGAAAGATAGGAAGTGGTGATCAGAGCGATGCATGGGAGTTACTGTCACATCCAGCACGGAGGTAGGTCTGGTGAATATCAGGTCCAAAGCGTTGTTTGCTCTGTGAATCGGAGGAGTGAGGTTGAAGGATGATAGCAATGGTAACAGGCAGGGTGACTACAGCTTGATCAATGGCAGGTTGAAGTCACCCAAGAGTATAAGCAGCGTTCCATCGATGGGGAAGAGACTCAGTAGAATGTATAACTCATCAATGACATGGCCTAGAGGAGAGAGAGGATGATAAAGGACAACGATGTGAAGTGTAATGGGGAAAGATACAGTGACGGCATGGCAGTCAAAGGAGGAAACTGAAAGATGTTGTGATGTCATTACAACACTATAGAGCTCTACATAACAGCAGACTATAAACAGGAAAAGATATTTATTCATTTAGATATTTATTCACTATACATAAGTGTATATCTTACTTGTGCTCTTCCCCTTTTTCCAACCTTAAACAGCAGTGAAAATCCCTCCTTTGCATTAATTTACAGTCTAATGTAGGTTCTCTTAAGATGCTTGCAATCTGTAAATTTGTTGGTTTGCTACAGATATCCGTGTTTGCCCCAGTAGAAGCACTGGAGCGTGTTTAGATCTGGAGTTGCTATTTGAAGTGCAAACACGGTTCTCACCAAGTTCAAAGTTGACACAAAAGCAGTATATAGCCAATGATAATCTATAGTGATGAAACGCCAAAGCGTCTTCATATGTCCCATCATCTGGAACGGTTATCTCAAAGCACTGCCAGCAGGGCATTTAAGTAAAAGCTAGCATTTTATTACTTTCATTTGCCGTCGTCATGATGTGCTTCCTGGCTGATGCCTGGAAACGGCTCAGTGTCAGTTTGGAATCCATTAGAGTGGCTTTGGGTTATGTCCGTGCTGCTGTGTGATTCACTATAATGCCCTCTCGCAAGGCTGATGCCAGTTCAGTGATGCAGAGTTGGCATTGAGTTCACTTCTGTGTTGGCAAGGTGGCAGGTCTAACGGAATTAGACCCAAATAAGCACATGGTCAACAGGAAGATTAAGCTCCATAGAGACCTGGAGAGAGAAAAATAGAACTTTAATTAATGTGATACCTTTCCCAAACACACACACACGCACACACACACACACACACTCATATTTCCTCATTGTTTAAACATGTCTGTGTGAAAAGTTTTAATAAACCCACCATTTGCCTGCCCACGTCAGCCGATGTGCCCACGGATCGCTTACCACTTCACTGCTCTTCGGAAAAATAATTAGACATCTTCAGAGAGGAATTGGGTTACCTGCACATTAAAGAGGGAGACTGTAACGGGAACACACACCAGGGACACAACTAAACGAATGCCAAGTGAGGGATGAAGAAAATGAAGAAAAGAGAGCGAGCAATATGAAATTAATCTTCTCTGGAATGAGGCGTTGTGGTGGGTTTTAGTCCTACTTGTTTTTTTTTTATTTATTTATTTTAATCATTCATCCCACCCTAAACCAAACACAGGAAGCAGTTCAGTTATATTTATCTTTTAGTTTGATTGTTTGTTTGTTGTGTTCACTGCAGTGATTGGATTGCTAGGCATTGTGTGTAATTACCAATTAGAAGAGAGAGAGAGAGAGAGAGAGAGAGAGAGAGAGAGAGAGAGAGAGAGAGAGAGAGAGAGAGAGAGAGAGAGAGAGAGAAGGACTGATACGGGAGTATTGAGTTTGCACTTCAATTAGAGAGTGCTTATAGTGTGGATTACATGCTGGACTCCTGGGCCACACCACTCTCTCAATTATGACACCACAGAGAGAGTTAGACAGACAGACAGACAGAGAGACAGACAGAGAGAGAGAGAGAGGACAAACACTCGCTGTCTTTCTTCCTTTCTCCCTTCCATTCCTCCTTCCTTCCATTCTTTCCTCCTTTCTTTCTCCTTTCCTTTCTTTCTTTCCTTCCTCTTTTTCTTTCTTTCTTTCTTTCTTTCTTTCTTTCTTTCTTTCTTTCTTTCTTTCTTTCTTTCTTCCTTCCTTCCTTTCCTCATTTATTTCTTCCTTCCTTTCTTTCTTCCTTTGTTCCTCCTTTTCTCCCTTTTTTCCTTTCTTTCTTTCTTTCTTCCTTCTTTTCCTCCTTCCTTCCTTCATTCCTTTCTTTCCTTCCTTTTTCCCTTTCTTTCTTTCCTTCCTCTTTTCCTTTCTTTTTTTCCTTCCTCCTTTCTTTCTCTTTTTCTTTATTTATTTCTTTCCTTCCTGTTTTCCTTTCTTTCTTTCTTCTTTTCCTCCTTCCTTCCTTTCCTCCTTTCTTTCTTCCATCCTTTCTTTCTTCTTTCTTTCCTTCCTCTTTTCCTTTTCTTTCTTCTTTTCCTCTTTCCTTTTCCTTTATTTCTTTCTTTCTTCTTTTCCTCCTTTCATCCTCTTTTCCTTTCTTTATTTCTTTCCTACTTCTTTTCCTCCTTCCTTTCTTTCTTCCTTCCTTTCCTCCTTTCTTTCTTTCCATCCTTCCTTTCTTTCTTTCTTCCTTTCTTTCTGCTTTCTTTCCTTCCTCTTTTCCTTTATTTCTTTCTTTCTTCTTTTCCTCCTTTCTTCCTTTCTTTCCTCCTTTCCTTTCTTATTCTTTCTTCTTTTCGTCCTTCTTTTGTTTCATTCTTCCGTCCTTTCCTTACTTCTTTCTTTCCTTCCTCTTTTCCTTTTCTTTCTTCTTTTCCTTTTACCTTTCTTTCTCATTTTTTCCTTTTTTCTTCCTCCTTTCATCCTCTTTTCCTTTCTTTATTTCTTTCTTTCTTCTTTTCCTCCTTTCTTCCTTCCTTTCTTTCCTCCTTTCCTTTCTTATTCTTTCTTCTTTTCCTCCTTCCTTTCTTTCTTTCTTTCTTTCTTTCTTTCTTTCTTCTTTTCCTCCTTTCTTCCTTCCTTTCTTTCCTCCTTTCCTTTCTTATTCTTTCTTCTTTTCCTCCTTCCTTTCTTTCTTTCTTCCTTTCCTTTTTTCTTTCTTTCTTTCCTTCCTCTTTCCTTTCTTTCTCCTTTCATCCTCTATTCCTTTCTTTCTTTCTTTCTTTCTTCTTTTCCTCCTTTCTTTCCTCCTTTCCTTTCTTATTTCTTTCTTTTTCCTTTCCTCCTTCCTTTCTTCCTTCCATCCTTCCTTCTTTTCTTTTCTTCTTTATTTCTTTTTTCTTACTTTCTTCTTTTCCCCTTTCCTTGCTTTCTTCCTTCCATCCTTTCTTCCTCAGTTTCTTCCTTTTCTCATTCCCTCCTTTCTTTCTTCCTTTCCTCATTCCTTCCTTTCTTCCTTCCTTCCTTTCAACCAAACTAGGATAGATTGTAATGGTAGAAGGCAATAAGAAGCATTAAAAATGAATATGAAAATGCCAAATGGTGAAATAGAAATAGACTCATGCCAAAGGTTGCTGCCTAGCTGAAAACACTAGCAGCTGCCATCTTGAAGAGACCACATTGCTCAGCTGAGACAGACTTACTGCAAACCCTACAGCATCGCTCACAGCTCAGCTGGTGGAAGATCCTTTTCTTATGTTGCTGTTAAACTGAAATAACATTCCAGAGAAGACTGCGGATCCAGATAAAAAACAGCGCCGGTGGCCAACTGTCGCTGGAAGTCAGTGCCACATTTATGGCACCATTGGCTCTAGTCGGTCCTCATCAGCACCCTTTTGGCCGACTGAGCACGTTGAATCAGCGCCGGCGGCTGGCTGTGAGAGAGGGCGAACGAGGAGAGAAATAAAGAAAGAACGAGAGCAGAGCAGTGCAAGTTGACGGTATAAAACATTACACATCTTGTCTTAGTATTGGTTTTGATCAAATACAAGTCTAAGTAGATTTATAAACCACTGCTTTTCTTTTTTATTTGTTCACTTTCCCTACTGTCCCAACTTTTTGGGAAATGTTTTTGTACTAAAGCAGTTGCAGACTATCAACACAGTGTCCGTGTTACACAGCTGAGAACCATCTTGTCTGAAGGAAGGTCAATACCTCACTGGCTGTAGGTTGACTCATTATAGAGCCTAATGACTGAGAATAGGAACGACCTCACATAGCACTCTGGCACAGCACACCTTCACCAGTCTGCTGCTGAACACGCTTCTGTTTAGCTAATATGGTTTGCAAATAGAAAAAAAAAAAAGAAAAAGCCACAAGTTCGCAGTATCTTTCATTTTGCCATAGTCTCCAATGAGCACAGTCTGGCTCCGAGGACAGAACCAGCCTAATCAATTTATTGATCTTACATCACTAGCATTTATGCCATTGTATAACACACAGAAGAATGCAACGGGAGACTGAAAGAAGACCTGTATGAATGAGCTGCATACACAATAAGACCTCGGGAAGAGGCTAATCTAGGCCTACATGCACATAGCTTTGGTTTTGGTAGTCCAATCAAATCTAATTAATCCAAGGCACTTGAATGTCCTCATTGCACTCTCAAAAATAAAGATGCAGAGAAGGATCCTTAGGGACAAATGCACGCTTGGCTCCTTTTCAGTGGGAATGGTCCTAAAAGAACCATTGTTGTAAATGAGATGTGCTGATGTGAAGAACCTTTTAAAAGTTTAGAGAACATAATGTAAAGGTCACAAACTACTTGACCTGACCTGATTCGGCCTACAGATGTAGTCTGGACAAGCTTTTTCCTAAATAAAAATCACATTCAGTCTAACAAGAAACTGTAGCACACAATAAAACACCAGCACACCCCCAAAAAATATCCAACTACAGAGAATTGATTCAAATGTTCTTGTATGCTGTTTTTGTACTCTGCTGGTAGAATGGCGGCATCAGTGGTTTTTATTGTCTAGTTATTGTGTAGTTGCTGTAGTTTTCCTACAGCAACATAGTCTAGCTCAGTAGCATAGCATTTAGCAAATGGAAGTTGAGTGTAATATTCATAGTCTTTGATCATTAATGTCGCCATTTTGGTAGGCAAGCTGTATCTCCTTGCTCTGAGAGAGCTCATCTCATCACTGTTACTGCAGTTACAACCCAGCAAGTCAATAAAAACCAAGCAAAACAGACCAGAATGACCACGAACAAGATTAAGACATGTAGACGCTTTAGCTGCTTCTCCAGAAAACGCTACAAGGAGAAGATTAGATAGATCGGTGGACTGGATTCGTATAGGCTGCATATCTCCAAAGTTCAGAACATTCTGGAGTAAGGCTGCCAAAGCTATTAAAAATAAACTGACACATAAATATTAAACTTAAGTCAGCCTCTTATTTGCCAATTTCACATTTGAATTTCCCATTCCACTTTAAATGGTGCTGCAGCTACACTGAGGTGCCTTAAACTGGGCGAATATGAAGCTAACATTAGCTTACCTCAATAAATACATCAATAAACAACAAATACCTCAAACTTTCACTTGGCACTGTTTGACTGCTACTGAGCAGCTAACAAGCAGCACAGCGAAGCTAATCAGCCATTAGAGCTGTTGAATGCTGTGTCCCAACCTCACACTTCTTCACCTACTACACTAGTGAGTGCACTTCTAATGGTATATTGTCCATTTTTTCATACTATTTGGTGTGCTAGTATGCCATTTGGAACATGAAAGTAATAACGTAGCAGTGAACATCAGCCATGTAAATTATAGCTTTTGTTTATCATCACTACAACCACAACTTAAATGAAATCAAGTCAAGTTAGTACACTTAAATACACTGGTTAATGTGATTTAACAAAAAAAAAAAAAGGTTTAAAAATGAAATGTGTTTACCACCTTTGCTGGATCGGTTATGGCCTTGTTATCTCAACAGAAAAAGCCACAGCTCTGCTGAATGAACTTGAAGCTGCTGTCCAAAATGGTGCCAGCACAACTGTGACGTCATCTGAGTTCTATCGAAAACAAATCTAAACCAAGCTCACTACAATTTCTCATTAGGTTGAATGGGATTTTTGCCAGCATTCTGAAAGCTTGAAAATCTGCCAACAGATGCTATGAAAGAACCACATGTCCAAGCCAAGAACCTTTATTTTTGCACATCTTCTATCTGTAAGGAACAGTGGTATCCTGAGTGAAGAATACATGAAGATGTTTACAGTTTGCATCAACCTACAGTTTCTGTGATTGGACGACACTTGACCGCATTAAAAGTCTTCCAGTGTGCATTGTGATCAGATTACAGTCAGATTGCACAAACCACATTCAGGAGTGTTCAGATACAGATCTTGATGACATGCAACACAGGTGTAATTGAAATGGGTTTCAATATGTTCATGCCATTACATAATGGAAATAAAGTACTGACTAGCAGGTGAGAGGACAAACAAGGAAACACAAGATGGAGGATACCTAAGGCTGGAGTTATTCACAAACCAAGGGGCTTCATGCACTTATGATGTATCCTAGTAAAAGTTTAAATGGAATCCAGCCAAAGCGTTTAATTATTTTTTACTTTCCGTATGTGAGACGACTTATTCCAACGATAGAAGTAGTTCACTTATAGTTTCGTACCTATTGGAGCAGATAGCAAAAGAAAAAGTACACTTATGGCTGAAAGGCTGGGAGCATTTTCTCAGAATAAAGGGTAAAGTAGTCACATATAACATATCGCTGTTGGAAGAAAACCTCGTATCTCCAAAATAGTAACTTTACAGGAGAGGGAAAAAGCATGCTTCACTTTTAATGTAAGTCAATGGAACCAGATGTCTTTCCAAGTAATTTTGGGATATTTCTTTTGGACCATTCTTCATGAAATTTACCCATAATGTACAGAATAACAGACATTTTAAAAGTATGTAAAAAACTGAAAAACGTAAAAAATGGAGATACGAGGTTTTCTTCCGACAGCAGCGATATGCAAGTCTGACTGTTTTCTATGGAAGCACAACGTTAACTTCAACAGCCGGAAAAGAAAACATGCTGGAGTCAACTGTGGGGCAGCAGAATAGTTAGTGAGTTCTGACAAACTGGACTGCTCCCCGAGCACATGCAGTTCACACTGTAAGCGATTTAACTGAAAGAGCTAAAGTCACTCTTACAAAAATCACTAAAGCTCATCTAACGCTGATCACTGGGATAATAATCAGTCGTGTCAGTTTCTTTTAATTAGAAGTACTTAGCAGCTACTTCAACTACTGTAGCAATAGTGCTGTTCACACAGTGGCAGCAACTACTGTTCACACAGATGAGCACACAACATTTTTTCAGCATTTTCAGCATTTAACAGCATGTTAAAACGCCCAACTGGTTAAGCGATGCTGGATCCTGAAGAGCTATGATGTGATCTACAGCTGTATGCAAAAGTTTGGGCGCTTCTGGCCAAATGACATGTTTTGTTGATTTTATAGTAAGTTAACACATCGTCTACAGAGAACACACCTCTGCTCATCTTCATGCACAATTATGTATGCACAGTTTATTTGCTAAATTTAACACATTGGGAAAAAGCCTGTAGCCTGTAGATGTGGTACATTTAATGTTGCATGTTTTATATTATTCTATATATAACTTATTTTCACAAAACACGTAATTTAACCATAGGTGCTCAATGCTCAAACCTTTACAAGTTTACATATGTATACAAGGTATGTACTCAATGTATACATATTTATTATTGTATTATTTATTTTTAGCTATTTCTTATTAATTAATGTAATTTAAATTATGGTCAGGCTTAAACAAAGCACCATATTTTTTCCATGGCTGTAGTTTAACCCTTGGCAAACAGAACCTCAGTTTGTCAGAACATCGCCAAATCTTACCATTACCGCTCTTCACATTTATAAGCAGACTAATCAATTATTAGCCGATTAAATCACAGGAATAATCATCTATCAAAGTATTCATTTTTTACATGTTAATGCATGGTGTAAACAGCCTTTAAGGCAATAAGTTTGGACTCTAATTTACAGTATATTTACATCCTGCAGCACATTTAGAGAAAGACTAGCCACTCCATGGTGTGAAAACCCAGGCATGGTCTTAAGTCATGAAAACAGAGTGTTTCTTGGTGCCATTGTTTATGAAAATGTAGGCACCGAATACGCCAAGGAGAAGAAATTAGGAAGAGTTTGGTGTGAAGAAGAGGGTATCCTTGAGAACTTCCACTTAAATGGAGGCAGCTGAGACAACTTACCCCAGTTTCACCCTCCCCCTTTCTCCTGAGGGTTAGTCCTTTCCATGAAACATTGTTCTATTGTGTTGACTCGGATGGTGTGCACCACTGCTGTGCAGTCAGAGGGAGAACGGAGCACTCCAAAGTCAGAAACTGTTTATCCAACCACTCTCTCCTTTCTCTCCACATCTGTCCTCTGAGCAAACACTTTATTAACATAATTCCCCATGAAAAAGAACGTGAATGAAAAAAGTGATGTTTGAAAGGAAGGTAGAGGGAGTAAACACCAACAACAACATCAACAACAATGTATTTGCGAGGCCTGGGGTAAATACCCTGGTGGATTATGGGTGCACCACGCAAGTAGGCTATTGCTGGCCTTTTAGAGTGGATTTGCCTGCGAGCCTGCGATAAACAGCGGATTGCCTTTGTTCAGCTTAGCCACTCCGCTCTGAAAGGAGGAGCGCTGAAGGACGCGCTTTTTAAGACGAGTGCACCACGTAAAAGGGGAGTGGGTGCAAAAGAAAACGCAAGAACAGGGAGGAGGGGGGAGAAACTAATTTGATTGCTTGGCTGCGCTTTAAAAGACAATGCAAGATAATGTGAATAATTAATTGAAAAAGGTCCTTGTGATGGGGTGCTGGCGGCTTAATTACTGACTGTGTTGTTTGCCCAAGTGCCGCTGAGATTAGGATGCTTTCAAAGAGAAAACTTGAACAGCAGCTATGAAGGGAGAAAGAGGGGGCAGGAAAGACGATCTTTGAGGGTGGACTTCATTGGTTCGTCAGTAGCAGCTCTGAAGATATCTGTGCGATTAATATTTTCTGTCTAATAAATTCATCATTGCTGATGGAGTTTATCGGCTGCGGTCCAAGCGCTGTTTGCGCAGTGGAGGAAAACACAGCTCTGCTCCTATTTCAAAGTAAAAGCTGGGACAGAAGGGATGTTTTGTGATGCAGTGTGTGTGTGTGGCACTGCTGGTTTGTTTGTATGTCTGTGTGTGTTGCATGCATGTGTGTGTGTGTTTGTGCACCATTGTAATGTGAAAGATTTCTGCTGCTCCTCTGAGAGATGGATGTTCTGAGAAAATCTGCATAATAATTAGTCAGGGAATAGAAGGCAGCCCCCTATCAGATCTGAGAGAGAGAGAGAGAGAGAGAGAGAGAGAGAGAGAGAGAGAGAGAGAGAGAGAGAGAGAGAGAGAGAGAGAGAGAGAGAGAGAATGAATCGCAGACAAAATCACAAGCATGCATGCACACAGGAATATAAACACCCAGAGACACCTGTGCACTAGGGCTGCACAATAACAATTACTTGTAAACTGCTATCACAATAGTGATGTTGATGTCATAGAAGGCAAGCAATATGCAAATGACCTTTAATTCTGCGTTCACATGTTGATGGTAGGCACCCTGCAGACTAAGTGGTCAGCGGAACATTCCATCAAGGGTTCAGTTTTCTCAATTTTTGCCATCAACCGAGGCAGTGAAATAAACTGGATGTGGATTCTTATGGGAGTGATATGGCATTGAAATGAGGCTTGTAGACAGGCTGTAGCTGTGTCCCAATTCAGGGGCTGCATCCTTCAGAGGCTGTATTTGAAGGCCGATTGCGTCACAGCAGCACGACTAGGCTGTCCCAACACATCCCGAGGTTCACCGCGTGCCGGAGAGGATTCGGAAACATGGAAGCACCAGCAGAGGAGAGAACGGAGGCTGAGGACTTACTTTTAAATACAAGTATTGGGTTTAAACTGAGGCGTATAGCTAACGATACAATTCGCTGTTGTCGGATTAAAACCTCATATCTCCAAATTAGTCATTTTACAGGAGAAGGACAAAACATAAATTAGTTTTAATGTAAGTTAATGGAACCAGACTTTTTTGCAAGTCATTCTGGGTCATTTTTGTTGGTTCATTCATCATGAAATTTACACACAATGTAAAGGACCAAGAATACTTTCAAATTAATTTCAAAACTAAAAAAAGAAGATAGAAGGTTTTGTTCCAACAGCAGCGAATTGTAAAATGAAGCATCTTCAGCTCTAATAAATGAAGAAAATAAATAAAGAAATAAATAGAAGTTTCTGGCTCCATCTATAAAAAACATTAAAAGAACTTGACAGGTGTGGCAATTCATGATGCAGCGGTAAAAGCAGCAACAGCAGTGCTGTGATGCAAGCAGAAAATTCGCCGTAGAGCCGAATGAAGAATTTTCGTCCAGGTTTTCTGAGTCTAAGCAGCCTTTGAAGGACACGGCTTCATAGACCATGTCCTTTGCTTTATTGACGGTACTCCAACACTCACTGTCATTTCAGGCAGGGGTCAGAAAACAGGCAGGCATGAAAAACAAGTTTGAATCCATAATAGAAAAACCAGAGAAACTCCAGGCCAGGGTCAAACACTAAAAAACGCTATCTTAAGAAACACAGCTTAGAACTCAAGGCTGTATACAGATGCCATAGTGCATTCTGCCCAAAACTCCATTATAGCCTACAGCAGGCTGTGGATTCTGCAGGTTCCCTTCGTTTCATCACAGATCCTCAAAAAATGTTCAGCGGAGAAGCCCTATTCATCACTTCTCTAGAGATAACCAATCAAAATAGAGCATGGCTAAAACTGAGCCGGAGAGCAAATGCAGGGCTGTACAATAGGACAGGTTTGCTCACATTTGCAAGTTTTAAAACACTCAGCTCAAGTTCAAACATGGATTTGTTGCTGTGATCGGCCAATTTACTGAGCAAACATGTGAGTGAATGTGTACTGGGTCCCTTCAGCAGTGCTGCTCTGTGTTTATCACGCTAAATATTTACACAGGTGAACATAGGCTAGATTCTATCTCCAGAACAAGTATGTGCTACAGCTTGGCCTATTCTCTTTTACTTTATGCAGTGCTGTCTAGCTAGTTCTTAATAATCAAACTCATGTGTTATAAGAAAGTGGAGTGAAGCTGAAGCCAAATAGAGCCAATACCAGATAGGAGAGTCCATGTAGTTTCTCTCCAGAGGGGTGAACCATGGCACACAAGTGACAAAAAAGGGGGCATCAAGAAGGGAGAAAATTAATAATCTAGCTGTATGGGTCACGAAAACAACAGGCTAACAAAAAGGAATAACCATTGACAAAAGTGGACATTTAAACAACTCTCTTACAGTTCCCATAGCTTTGAGAAAGTCACGTTTGTTTGTCACAGCTCAGATAACTGTCAAAATAAAAAAAAACTACCAACCTTGCATATAATTAATCAGAAAAATCTCTGATTCAGCCGTCCAACATCTTCTGTTTTGTTTTCTTGTCCAATGTAATCAATCATTTGCAGTGATGTTGTTCAACATGATCATGTGATGTGTTATTGAAATTTTGATTAGCTGTTTAGGTAACTTGTTTCACAAAGTTTACAAGCTTGCAAATGTTGCAAGTGAGTTTCGAATGAGTTGCAGGTTGCATGAGGCTTTATAGTATGCAGCTGAAGTGCAGTTTGATGTAAGTTTCAAGCAATTAAAATTGCATGGTAGTTTCACTGTGTAAAGCCAGCCTAATGACACACTTTGAGGGGCCAACAAAGCAGTACTGTAAATCGCTCTCGGCGTGTACATGTCTTTCTCTCTTTTTCACTCCCTGACTATCTCTCTCCTGCTGCATATCTCTCTCACGTTCTCTCTGTTGGTTTCTCTCTGGATATCTCTCTCTCTCTTTCCACGTCTGTCTGTCTCTTTCTGCATGACTCTCTCTGCATCTTATTGAAAGGCTCTTTTCTTGCCTGTCTTTCTCTCTCTGCATCTCTCTCACTCTGCATGCCTGTCTTTTTCTTTTTGCCTCTCACTCTCTCGCTCTCTCTCTCTCTCTCTACCTTTTTTTGAATGAATTGGCTGTAACTGTCCCCTTAGTGCTCCCAATGAAATCTCTCTCTTGCTTTTGCTCTGTGTTTCCCTCTCTCGTACACACACACACACACACACACACATAATCAAACAGGCTAAAGAACAAACAGAGAGAGAGAGAGAGAGAGAGAGAGAGAGAGAGAGAGAGAGAGAGAGAGAGAGAGAGAGAGAGAGAGAGAGAGAGAGAGAGAGAGAGAGAGGGAGACTGAGAAAAACAAGGGAACAGGAGAAACAAAGAACTGCATCTGGGACAGAAGAATATGATGAGCCATTACTCTGTGTGTGTGTGTGTGTGTGTGTGTGTGTGTGTGTGTTTTGTGGCGAGAGGGAAATTAAGAGAAGGCCTTTCAAGCCAGTAGATCCAAACACCGAACAATATTAGATGCAGAGGAGTGTAAATAGCTGTTTAATGAGTCTTCACACAAGCAAATGGACTGGCCCGCACTATTACTTACACCAGCACACGCACACACACACACACAAACACACACACACACACACTTGCAGCCTACACTCCCTCCCTTCCAATTAGAGGTAGCCATTGGAAGAGTGCCGCATATTTTCCAAATAAATTTATGTTCTCTCTCTCTCTCTCATTTTCTGCCCTGAGTAATGACAAAGTGAGCGGTGTCTGGGCACAGTTCCTTACTAATGATGAACTTGACCAAGCTGAAAATTTTGGCTTATATACCAAACAACAAGGGAGGCAGGGGCCCCCTGTTTCAGTTCTGTTTTTAACAGGCCTTCGTCGACTTGCCGTCACTATTTCCCAGAGATGGTTCATGAGGAGCCTGGCCAGTTCCTATTTCCCCCGTTATATCAAAAACATGACTGAAAAATGCCACAGGGCACCCACAAGCAATGAATGGAACTGAAAGAAGCTAAACAGCTAAAATAGAAAAGTCAAAATAGTTTCTAATCACTTGCCGAGAACTTTCCTTTAATTTTAGAAAGCAGAAGGATGTTTTCAAGCAAAGAAAACTCACCTATATAGTTCCTTTTTCTACAGCAAATGGGATTAGGGCAGCAGGATGCTAGCATTACTGCTAGTAACTGCTGATTTATCTGTTCAAGCTCACAGATGTCATGGACGTATATGAGGTGCTAACTCCTATAACTTGAGTTCAAACCTTTTAAAAATATGACACGTGTTCAGGACATAAATGTATTACTTTAAAATGTTTAAGCACTTATAATCTATGATTTTTCTCAAATGCTCCATCTTAACCCATTCATTTTGGTTTCGCTCAGGTGCACCCTCTAGCATTTGAGAAACCCAGAAGACATTGCAGTGCGGTACTTCTCCTCTCTACAAGTTCTCTGACTGTTTCCCTTTTGGAGAATCCCCAGTGCCATGTTAATCCTTTAAGGCTGATGCAAAAACATGGATTTCTGCCATTTGATCTGCTCTCCACCATTAATTATGTGATTTCTGTGCTGTTGTTGCATTTATTTCTATGTCTGAAAAGCATGATCCAGCAAAGCCGAACATTTGTAGATTTTCAGTAAATCTGAAATCTTCATTAAAACTATCACTTTTCGCAAGAAAGTGCATGAAAAGGAAGGTAAGTCATTCCCTGGTCCTGTTACTAATATAGATTTTTTTAAAAATAAATGTTAAGTGCTTACTGATGTAAACTGCATACACTGAAATAGCTTGTGCTGTAACGTGGAGTAAGGTAGTGGACGCATGTACGGAGGTAAGCGACTTTTATTGAGGGCAAATCCAAAATCAGGGTCATAACGGTCCAGGGTCAAAGAGCCAATACGTACAGATTGTGGTACAGACGTGACATAAACCAGAATAGACTTAACTACACAGACAAAGCAAACATCAAACAGCGCAAGGACAAAGACCGATACAAAGACCAGCCAACACAACGTGCAAACACAGGGCTTAAATACAACAGGGATAATGAAGGACAGGTGGAAAACAGGTGGAGACAATCAGGGGAGGAGTTACAAAACAAGGGGCTGGACTAAACCAAAACAAAAACGCACACGGGCAAAACCAAAACATGAACACATGGACTGGGAGGGGCCAATCGTGACGTGCTCTCACTCAGAAAAAAATGTTTTAAAAAATAGTGTATTCAACAATAAAGGAATCCTCATGCATATTTTATACAGTGATAGAAAAGGGTAGTGTGCTGCATATTCTGGCAGCAGATTTAAACAAGTTAAAAGAACCATATCCAGACTCTCAGAATGGATCTCTGATGGCATAAGCTTCAACACGGTTAAACATTGTTTAATTGCTGAATTACTTTAAGTAAAGTTTGTTTAATGACTCCTTGGAGAGTTAAAGAGTTAAGCCAACACAAAATGTAAAATTCAGCAGCAGAACTTGCCAAGAAATCACTGCAATCTGACCAAATCTCCTTTAAAAAAACAAGTTGGATAATGTTGTGTGTAAGAGCAACAGATTTCAAAGAATAAGATGATGGTGTAAGAGTAAGAAAACAACAAAGGAAAAGAAGGACAATGAACCATAGTTTTCATTCTAAAACTGAAGCTTAAGCCAGACAAAGCAATTATTCACAAGGTTTACATACATTACACACTTCTCAAATAATTTGGATGACAGTTAATGAAGTCAATTAGAATAGCCTAGTCTGTTAAAAAAGCCACTCCTTGTTTTAGGTTCTACTCATTTCCAACTCATGTGCATGTTGAAAACAGCATTAAAACAGTGAGCTTCATGGGAGAAGCAAAAAAGCCTTAACATGTTATTGTGACTTACCATTCAACATTTCTATTGATGTGTGGGACAAGAAATGGATTACAAGTTTTTTTTTATGACAGCAACTAAAACAGGCCTGCACATTTCCATCTATGTGTAGGTTTGCCTAACAAAATCCTTCCAGACTAAGTGGACAGCAGCAGAAAGAAACATCAAACACAGCAAACTCTCCCAGCCCACTATCCATCGGCATGCCGGCCAAAGTAGGATCACTTTATTGAGAAATATGTTACTACAACCAAGCCAATAACTCCAGTACTCAGTGGATGAGTGTCCTATTTGCTATTTCAGAGTTTACTGCCTGCATCCCCCCGTCAAAAGAGCCAATTATTAATATTTTAATTAGCCAGCCCAACATGAAAAGCGAGGGTGAAATATTTGAAGTGAAAGGAGCTCGGATGGAGGCGGCCTGTTGCCAGAGATTTGCTGGTGGAATTCTAATTGCTTTCTAACAGGATGGAATACTGATTTTGGAGCAGTGGAGAAGGGGGTCCGCTCAACATGGAGCTTCTGGTCTGGAACTTAAACAGTACTGTTGTGCTTTTTGGGTTGGAAGTCACACATGGTTATCTGAAACTCTGTTGTGAACAATGCCAGGTTTTTACATAAAGTAAGCAAAGACATGCTGATTTTCTAAGCTGCTTCTGAAATTTGTATTAATAACACTAAAAGAGAATTTGACAGAGAAATGTATCAGTTAGCAAAGGTCCTGTATTGTCTTGGGACTTGTTCCCTTGTTTCCTGATGGTAAAATGTGGCATCTGTGTTTGTAACTGCTACTTTGCCGTCAAAAAAGGTGGACAACACAATGCACATACACATATATAGGTATTAGCAGTTTGTTGTCATTAGCTGAGGGTGAACCACTTCACACAAACAGCGCAATGATGGACTCATTAAAGATGCTATTGACTTTTTCATTAAACCTCATTAAGGCCCAATTGTGTGTGGCCATCACCACTGAGTAGAAAAGCCCTGTAATGTCAGTATGTTAGACAGTGAGAGAGCAAGACAGACATACAAATAGACACAAGGGGCACCCAGTGTACACAATTGAGCTAAGCTCTGCACATAAACATGTTATTGCATAGGAACTGTTGGACAAGCTACAGTAAGCTGTCAAAAATCACAATGAAAAAGTGTTCATGTAAATTTACATCACAATTTAAAATTTTTTAACATACATTGTTAATCATGTTTGTTTTGTTATTAGCTATGTTGCTAACAGTAGTGTTTCTAGCATGTATGCTAGAACATGTGAAAATTTGTATGTCGATTCTACACATGATTCTGTGCAACTGCAGACACTGTGTGAGTGTACATGTGTGCACACAGCAGTATAATTTCATTTCAGTACAACCAGTGAGCTGCTTAGTTAAGGAACTAGAAAGAAAAATAGTACCTAATTTAGCCATTAAGATAGGAAGCAGAATAGTAGCTATTATGGCTACTGTAAGGTTGTACTTAGTTCCATAACATTAACAGGAAAAAAATATTTTACCATTAATCACACTTCATTTTTATGGCAGTTAGTCATTAGCTAAATCGTCAGCTACAGTATCATGATTATGACAGACTCATTTTCTCCATTTTCTAAGCCGCTTCTCCGTCAGGGTCGCGAGGGGTGCTGGAGCCTATCCCAGCAGTCTATGACAGACTCAATCATGAATAAATCAACAGGTGTGACTATATAGCCATGTTACATGCAGCCTAATAGTCCATTAATAATCTGACTAATAGCTCAATCAGAAAACAATAGATCAATGTATACATTCACAATAGAATTTCTATCCTATTGAATGAGGTGGCTAATTCTGTATTTAATCTGTTAAACAGAAGAATAATAACCATGTTACTGCCTGTATCTGATTACATTACCAGTTGGAAAGTTTAGGTACGTATTGTGCATGTGCGTCACGTCACAGTGAAACTTTAGAACATTCAACTTGACAGGAGCAGAAACTGGTCTGCAGAGGAGATGAAGTTCATTCTTTGAACTTTTAAAGATGATGGTGGAATGGATGTCCAGCTTATCGCTGTTGTCGGAACAAAATCTTGTATCTCCATTTTTGTGAACTTCAGTTTTTGACATTATTTGAAAATGCATGTTGGTCTTTATATTGTGTGTAAGTTTAATGAAGGATATACTGAAATAAATAAATAGCCCAAAATGATTCTGCTTCTACTGACTTCCATTAAATGTAATGTATGTTTTTTTTCCTTCTCCTGTAAAGTTACCATTTTGGAGATACAAGGTTCTGTTCCAAGAGCAGCGTTATGTGTCTCAGAACATGATGTCTTCATCTTGGCCTTCTTTAATAAGTACTGTACATGTGAAGTACATTTTCCTTAGTGTGCTATAATTTTAAAGATATTAAAAACACAAGCACTGCTCAATGCTGCTCATCTCACTCTGACTGGACCTCACGTGATGCTTGTTGTCATGGTAACATCCACACTAAGTGGTTCTCTATGCATGTGTGTAAGTTTGGATCAAATTACTTTCGAGATTTCCATCAGATTGTTGAGTGGTGTGCGTATAAACATCTCAGTCTATAATTGGAATGTATTCAAATGGATTGGCACATACATACATGTTACAGCCTATGCTGTCTTAAGCCATACAAATAAATCCAAGGCAGACAGAATAAAATGAGGAGGAACTCTTTTCAATTTAATGGGACTCATTTCTGGGTGAAACATGGGGTCTGAAATGTAACAGTATAAGTCATTATACTGATGAAAGATTAAAGGTAAACAAAAATTTAGATTTTAAATGAGATTATCCGAATTCAGCTGAATATGACCAGGAACATGAAACTAACAAGGTAAAAATGTTACATTTTAATTTCAGTTTGACTTTAAACTCTGACTTTTAAACTCTGACTTTTAAAGTGTGACTTTTAAACTCTGACTTTTAAAGTGTGACTTTTAAAGTCTGTCATACAGGTAAAATAACAAATTGCAAATAATCACATTAATTTGTGTAGTTATTCATGATTAAGATTTCTCTAATTTGCCCAGATTTGACCCAATTTCAAAGCAGTGTGTTTTTTATTGCTAAATAAGAAACGTTCAATAGTTAAATGTTTTTAATCATGTGAATGCAGGGTTCACATGAAACATGAAAATCATCTAATAATAACTATAGCATTTCCACTTTCCATCACTGTGGAGTCTTATCACAGTAGACGCTCTCCGCAGTAACTCTGGCTTTACACTCTATTTTGTAATTTGATTTATGCATAGGTCACCCATAAACACTGTCCACTGTCATCTGCTGATATACTAGCATTACCAGCCTCAGCTCTGTTTTTTCTTATAAATGATACTTTAGACTCAATGTACTTCACCGATAAACAAATTCACCATTGGAGTTGCTGGAAACTGCTCAGCCTTCAATGGAACTGGTCATTTCCAAACTATATTTAAATAAGAGGCCTACAGTCATGGAGTCAGTCAGAGCAACACACAGCACCTGAACAGCTAAGCTTTAACCAGAACTACAGAAACTTTAACCAGCTAAGCTTTAACCTGCAGAACTACAGAAAGTTTGAAGTGTCAAACAAGGAAAATGTGTGAACAGCGTAAATAAATTGTGCAATAATTCATCATGTTAAGATGTTATTAACGCATTATGTTTTAAAGCCCTACTTTAAACCTTTAGATAGGTCAATTGCTGTCACTTGTGTAGCTATAAAAGCCAATTCTGTTTGATAGAGAATATAACACATGCATTAGAACTTACAGGCTAATTCACTTTCAGTGTCTCTCTCTAACACTCGCTCTCAGTTGGACTGTCTTTCCCAGACACCGCTCTGTCGCAGTTCCCTTCATTATCCGGCTGTGCCGAAGATGACACTTAACATTTCAGCCACAGCCCAGTCCTAATCCCTCATCAGCACCAAGACAACACATGCACCAGATAAGACCCCAGGCTCTTTTTCCACAACAGTACAAAATCACATCTAACTATGACAGATTTTCTCAAAGGATAAATGCAAATATATCAAGCAAAGTACTATATGCTATAAAAAAAATGGGAACACGGAATAGAAAAAGGAGAGCCGAGGAACAGACGATGAGATAGAGAGAAAAAATATAGAAGGGAGAGTGAGAGAGAGAGAGAAATGCATGACATGGATTTGGTGGTCTTAGGTCACATGCGCTCCTGTCTTCAAACAAAAATGGAGTTTCAATCCTTTCATTCCATCTGTAGAAGCGTCTTCTGGCGAACACACACACACACACACACACACACACACATACACACACACACACACGCACACAGGAGCAGGTCACGGTGACCTCAGAGCTCAAATCCTCCAGCTTACACAGATTTTTGTGCACTGAAAGAGCATGCCACTGCTGTAATTATACACACGCAGCTGTCCGAGACAAGATCATATACTTATTGTATTTGTAACATTCACAAGACAAAAGGTTTTGAAAAAGGCCTGTTGTCTGACATGATGAAACATCTCCTGATCAAAAAGGTTCAGGTTTTCCAGTAGCTGCAGCAGTTGACTACACAAGGATGCAGCAACACTGAGTATTACAAAACGGATAGTTGTGATTCTAAAATATGATTGGCTGAGCCACGCTGTTGCAAAAAGTATGTACACATTTGACTGCACACAGACAGCAAAACAAAACAAAACAAAAACTTTATACTGGTCATGGAGTAATGATTGTTTGGCGGAAGCAATTATTATTGATACAAAAAATTATTTATTGAACATGTAGAAGTATATTTATTTTATTGTATAATACATGTTGATGCTGTTTTATAAAAGCAATAAGTCACTCTGCTTTATTATGGCTAACAGCACCCTCTAAAGGTGCAATAATTCATATTCTTAAACACACAGATTTTCTAAGCCATTTATCCTTTTAGATCACGGGGGGGGTGCTGGAGCCTATCTCAGCGCTCATCGGGCAGAAGGCAGGAAACACCCTGGACAGGGCAGACACACAAGCATATACACAGGCATATAGGGGCAATTTTGCATCTCAACTACACTTGACTGCATGTGTTTGGACTGTGGGAGGAAACCCACACAGACACAGGAAGAGCATGCAAACTCCAAACAGAAAGGACCCTGGAAGCCTGGCTGAGGAATCAAACACAGGCGCTTCTTGCTATGAGCCAACAGCACTGCCCACTGCGCTGAACATGATGGAACATAATAGTTTGCATAACATCATCAACACTAGCACACTGTTTACCTGGGAAAATCTTGTAAAACTGAGCTCTGGAAAAGAATCCTTGGTTGTGTTTATGTCCTCTTGTCAGTGTCCTCATACTCCTCTGCACCTCTTTACTCCATTTCCATAAAGACAAATGCAACCACATACAAAGTCCCCATTTTTTGTGGCCTGTTCCCGGCTGGAGTAGTTCCTGGCAATGTCCCCGGTTTGTACTGTGAATTGAAAACACACTGAAAAGTCCTAAGAAAGATCTGGCAGCAGAGCTGATGGACAGACATCTAGTATTGTGCTTGTTTTGGCCAACAGTGCGGGATGGCTGCTGCGATCTACTAAACATTTCTACCACTTGCTAGCCTAGTTTTAGAGACTATTAATGTGTAAAACTCAACTCAAGTATCAAATCCACCATATCACTACAAACATCTTTTAAAGACAGAAGATAATCCAGGGATTAAAAGCAGGGTGGTGTTATGGGACTTAAATCAGACTATCAGGTGTATAGGTGTATAGGCATGCAATCTACTTTAATGTAGGCTGTCACGCAATCTGCAAATGGCGAATCATTTTTTAAAACCGCATCACGTATTCAGCCATCCATATATGGCATATGTTGATACCAGCTATCTCTGTCTCTCCAGAGCTGGAGCTAGCCCAAGGATGTGTTTAGGGTCTCTTTTTTCTGTAGGGTCTGTTTCTATAGCCACAGGTCTCTTTTTTACTGCAAATAATTCAAATTCAGATATTAATTTGAATTTGAATTGTAAGCTGACACAACCACAGAATCGTTTGTGGTAAATGCATCCCTGCCTAATCCCTGCCTAAGGCCACTAGACTTAGATTTTTTTACTTAGCAACTTTATTTCTAACAAGCAACAAATCTCATGAGGGGAAAAGCAAGAAACATAAGTCTGTTACAAGTCCTATGCATGTTGACCACTTTCTTAATTGAGTGTTCCATTGTTTATCTTGGCTTCATTCTATGGTGGGCTACTATATGATTTAATATCCAATTTTATCAAGGGGCCTTAATATAGTTTATTAAAATTGAACAGTTACCACCATCAGAATACATGAAACCTGAAATTGCACCCCCCCCCCTTTTTGCTACATATAAGACACTGCATATTTTAATATGAACTAGAAATATCCCCAGTTTTCATTTCAGAAATCTGGTCACCATAGCTCTGATTCACTGAATGCTGATGCACACTGACATGAAATAAACCAAATTATTTTATTCAGAATCAGGTGAAGCATGCTTTTTCATGAATCACCATCAGATTGTATTTAACGATAACTAAGTCCAGCTGGCTAAAATAAGAACATAGCTTGAAAAATGCAGCTTTATTTCTTTGTTTGATTTCATTTTAATTTAAAAGATATTGTGAAATAAGACTTTAAAGCATTTTGTAGTTACATTCTTGTTCAATAAATCTGAATAAAGAAACTAGTAGAGAGTTTCTTTTTTGTTTTAGACCAGTTGACTTTTCATGATCTTTGCTGTAGATAAAGCATGATGGCTTTGATTTGACAGCCTGAAAAATGACAGATAACAGTTGGCATTACATTGCATTTTTGTTAAACTTTCAGCATTTTTTCAATATTAATTTGGCATGCGAAAGTAATCAACATTATACATCGGAATGTTGATTCAGTAAGGTTAACGTAGATGCTTTAATACTGATTTAACAGGGATCCAATGGCTGTTTGCTAACTGGATGGGTAATTATAGATACATGGCTGTTCATAAGTGGTATAAGCTTAATACCACTTAAGTATATGCTTAAGGCATCCAAATAACCAGCCAGCCCCCGACCAGTGTGTAGTATTTATCATCTGTTTAATTTGCTTAAATATACAATATATATGATAACTTGGGGGCTTATCATGAGACACTTAGACAAGTAGAGGTTCCGGTCCATAACTCAGCTTTTCTGGAATTACTCATGCATAAAATGAAGAAAAACACAGTGCTCTGCTAACTCACAGCTCTGTTAGAGGGCAAGGCTCTCTCTCCTGCTCCTACAACAACCACTGCCCTCAGAACCTAGACCCTAGACACACCATTCAAAATAAAAGTCCCTGCTGGAAACATTCTTTACCATTTATTGAACTCATCTCTTGGTTGAAATGAAAAAAAGCTTTTCCATCTACTCATACAAAATATGATCAAGAACCTACAAACAGAAAAATGCTTAGGACCACAGAACATTAAAAAACAACTCTGGAGATAATGTTAACCTCACTGAATTAACATTCCAATGTATAATGTTGATTACTTTTGCTTACCAAATTAATATTGAAACAATGCTGAAATTACTAAACTTCACTCAGTACATGGACTGTCCCATCAGAGAGGAAAGAACACTGGACCTGCTGTATGCTAATGTTAAGGATGCATACAGCTGCTCCCCCCTCTCCCCTCTAGGTAGGTCAGACCACAACTTGGTGAACCTCAGCCCCTGTTACAGCTGGTGAAGAGTCAGTCTGTGACCACGCGGACAGTGAGTAGATGGTCTGAAGAGACTTACGAGGCACTGCAGGATTGCTTTGAGACTACTGATCGACATCGACAGGCTCAAAGAGTGCATCGCGGACTAGATTAACTTCTGTCTGGACTCCACTGTCCCAACCAGGACTATTAAATGTTACCCAAACAAGCCGTGGGTAACAATGGACATTAAAGCTCTCCTTAACAACAAGAAGAGGGCCTTCGGAGCTGGAGACAGGGAGGAGGTGAGAACGATCCAGAGGGAACTGAAGACAACTATCAGGGAGGATAAGAACAATTATAGGAGGAAGCTGGAGTGGAAACTCCAGCAGAACAACATAAGGGAGGTTTGGAATGGAATGACCAGCTTCAGGTCCAGCAACAACAGAGGAGTTAGAGGGCAGCGTGGATGGGGCCAACAAGCTAAATCTGTTCTTTAACAGATTTGACACTGCAGGCTCTATCCTCCCCTGTCCTGACTCCTCTGCTGCCAGTCCTCAGCAGCCCACTCCACTCACTCTCCCTCCCCTCCCTCCCCTTCCTGATAGCCTGCCTCCCTCCTGTGACTGTCCATCTCACACCTCCACCCCTCCCCACCTGTCACCTCTACAGTGAGTATCACTGCTGACCAGGTGAGAAGACAACTGAACAGACTCCACACAAACAAAGCTGCAGGCCCTGATGGGGTCCACCCCAGGGTGCTTAAAGCCTGTGCCTCCCAGCTTTGTGGAGTACTGCAACATGTCTTCAACATGAGTCTCCAGAGGGTCCCTATGATGTGGAAGACATCCTAAATTGTTCCTGTTCTGAAGACGCTGCGACCAAGTGACGTCAAGGATTACAGGCCAGTGGCACTGACGTCCCACATCATGAAGACTATGGAGAGGCTTGTCTTAGATCAGCTCCAGCCCATGGTCCAGCCACTTCTGGACCCCCTCCAGTTTGCCTATCAGCCCCGCCTGGGAGTTGAGGACACCATCTTCTACCTGCTGAACTGAGTCTACCCTCACCTGGACAAGCCAGCCAGCACCGTGAGGGTCATGTTTTTTGACTCCAGTGCATTCAATACCATTCGGCCTGCTCTTCTGGGTGATAAGCTGACAATGATGCAAGTAGATGCCCCCTTCGTGTCCTGGATTGTTGACTACCTGACTGGCAGACCACAGTATGTATGCCTGCAGCACTGTGTGTCGGACAGAGTGGTCAGCAACATTGGTGTCCCACAGGGAACGGTCCTCTCTCCCTTCCTCTTCACCCTCTACACCACAGACTTCAGTTACTGCACAGAGAGTTGCCACCTTCAGAAGTTTTCTGATGACTCTGCAATAGTTGGATGTATCAGCAGGGGTGATGAGTACAGGGTGACAGTGAAGGACTTTGTCACATGGTGTGAGCTGAATCATCTGCAGCTCAACGCGACAAAGTCAAAGGAACTGGTGTTGGATCTGAGGAGGGACAAGGCACCAGTGACCCCTGTGTCCATCAAGGGGGTCAGTGTGGACACTGTGGAGGATTACAAATATCTGGGAGTGTATATTGACAATAAACTGGACTGGGCTAAGAACACTGATGCCCTCTACAGAAAGGGCCAAAATCGTCCCTATTTTTTTGAGGCATCTGACTCATCTGCCGGACTATGCTCAGGATCTTCTATGAGTCTGTGTTGGTAAGTGCTATCCTCTATGCTGTTGCATGCTGGGAAAGCAGGCTGAGGGTCGCAGACACCAACAGACTCAACAAACTGATCCGCAAGGCCGGTGATGTTGTGGGTGTGGAGCTGGACTCGCTGACGCAGTGTCGGAGAGGATGATGCTGTCTAAGCTGCAGGCCATTATGGACAATGGCTATCACCCACTCCACGACACAGTGATGAGACACAGGAGCTCATTCAGTGGAAGACTCATTCTACCGAAATGCACCACAGAGCACCACAGGAAGTCATTCTTACCTGTAGCCATTAAACTCTATAACACCTCCCTCAATGCACAATAACTAAGAGGTGCAATAATTTGAATTGTTTTATACAGTATGTTTCATATTTATTATCACTGCCACTTACTGTATTTGTAAGAATTTAAATTGTACATTTTGCAAATTTCTCTTTTTTGTCTTAAATTATTAAAGTGTTTATTCTTTTAAATAAATGGTTGCAATTGTAACAACTGCATTCCCTCTGGGATCAATAAAGGATCCTGATTCTGATTCTGAACTGCAGCTAAAGATACTGGCAAGCTAACTAGCTAACTCCAGCTGGCTAAATGTGCTGTAGATTATGATAGTATAACCCTCCCCTTTCACAGATAGAGTTATGATTCAGCAATGTTTAAAGTTTCAGCTATGTTTAAAGCAATGCTTTTGGATGAATCACCATTGTAGATTGGTGATTGTACGTTAACTACAGCTAGATGCTTGCATGCTGACTGGCTGAGCATTGGCTGAAACGGGTTGTGGCTTTAGTTTGTATTATAGTGACACATCAAAGGGCCTATCCTCTGTGTAAGGAACTTAAGAATCTAAACGTTTCAGCCTGGCCAAAATCACCCTGGGGATAAAGGCTCAAATAGAATGAATTAGCATTAATAATCAGAGAGGGAAAGAGAGCCATAGTAATAGAGGCACCTGATGAAATTGCCCATTTAAATGTGTTGCCGTGGCAACTCTATTATTCGAAAAGTAATTCAGAGGGACATTTGTTTTGTAAGCTTGGGCTGTTTGTTTAATTACAGATCTATGAACAGAATTGCTCTCATTTACATATGTAAATTTAAAGCAGGCTTTGGAATAGTTCTGGCAGAGCTGGAGTCGCCATTTGTCTCTGTGTGTGTTTGTTGTTT